>NW_027271010.1:357500-409603 GCF_040938485.1 Diadema antillarum | reverse complement strand
GCTTCATCTATGGTTAACAATGAAGGTTAACATACCGCTGAACGTTATATATATATATATATATATATATATATATATATATATGAATATATATATATATACATATATATATCGATACATATATATATAAAGCAGAGTATACGCATACACAGTCATATATGAATACACTATAGGTATTTACATACAAAATTCTCACCCAATATATATATATATATATATATATATATATATATATATATATAAAGATGAGTAACAAAATTGCAACAAAGTTCATGCTATATTCCCCTACGGTTTATTTCTTGACACAAATTTTCGAGCGTCTCGCCGCCCTTTCTCAAGTGTTGATACTTGAGTGCTAGAAAGGTCAAAATTTGTGTCAAAAAATAAACCATCGGTGAATACAGCATGAACTCTGTTGCAATTTTATTAATTATCTTTTCATCTTCATTTCATTTCATTTCATTTTTATTTCATTTCCGGCCAAAGCATATTATATGACAATTTCATATAAACAAATTTAAAAATTTTGCCAACACGTGGAGTATATATAGTATATATATATATATATATATATATATATATATTGTATATATATATGTATGTATACATATATATACATATATGCATACATGTACACATATTGTTGCATACGTATATATATATATATATATATATATATATACACACATCTATATATATATATATATATATATATATATATATATATATATATGCAGTATCGTCTTCTCGCGATCGCTTGCAGGCAAACAGGCATGGGCACGGAGCCACACGCAGGCGCACACATACTAGTAATGCAGATGCAGATGCAGATGCATTCTTACTCCAAACACCCAGAGTAAAACATGGGTATGGTGATCGTGCTTTTTCCGTTATGGGACCAAAATTGTGGAATCAGTTACCTCTTCAGTTAAGGGAACTGTCATCGACAGAGTCATTCAAATCCAAACTTAAAACTTATCTGTTCCTTTCATACTGAGGACTGTAATTGCTGTATGTCATTAATATTGGATCAATATTGTATTTTTAATTGGTATATGTTGTATTCTTTATTTGGTATATATGGGATTGTTTTTGTTTACCATTTTCTTATTTGTTGAAATGTTTGAATATGTATATGCATGTAAATATATGATATCTTTTCATTTTTGAAGCGCCATGAGCACTGAAAAGTGGACCTGTGCGCTATACAAGTAGCCACTATTATTATTATTATTAGTAGTAGTAGTCATGATCATGAGCACACACTTACAAAGGGGATATTTATGTACAATGCATGCACGCACGGCCCCCAATGGATTCGCACGCAGGATGCTAGTCCACTACCAGTACCTGGACTGCCTTCGTATACGGTGTGTACTAGTATGGTGTGTATGGTATGAGCAATATCGCACACGGAAATACCGTCGTTGAGGGCGTGTAGTATAAGGAGAGACCCCGTGCAGATCTTTTTTTTTTCGAGGGCAGCAATTAGGCCCCCCCCCCCCCAAAAAAAAAAAAAAAAAAAAACATAGCCTCGCTTGATCAGTACTAAGTACTAGTATGTCATCTGTTTCCCACACGGACGCGTATCTATATATATAATACGCGAAGTTGTTGTTGTTTGTCGCGACCTTATGTACATTGTATTTCCTGTTTTATTCCGGCGTTGCTGGTTTGTCTATCTCCTCCCGAGCCGTCGGCTCCGGGCAGCTGCGACCGGTGCCGTCGGCCGCAGGAGAGTATCCTGCATCGAATGGCGCGGGTTTCGTCCCCTCTCAGCCTCCGTGTCGACGTCGAGGATGAAAAAGAAAAATTAATCAGATAGATGCATAATGCATTTTTGTGCGTGACGAAAGAGCCGAATGTTTTAATATTCACCAATCCTGCGCTGGACTCCTACTTTCTCGATACACAGTAGTGCATCTTTTAGCTTGCAGAGACAGTGGGATACTAAAGATAATGGGTGCAGCGAAATTTCTGACATCTTCCGGCGGACACGCAGGCATGCACACAATGTACTCTCGGGTGGGTACGGTATGCCAGTGTGTGGCCTGCGCCTGTGTATGTATTGACGATGGTCACACGAAACACTATCTGGGTGCGCGTGATATGTACACTCATTATGGTATAATACACGGCGCGGTCATACAAGTACAAGGGCATTTACGTACAGCGACGTTCGCCATTATTGGCGTGCCCAAATGAAAACAACGAACGCTGTTATTTTATTGTATTTTGCACAACTGCAGGATACTATGCAGCTCAGGTATGTCATTTTGTTCACTCTCAAGTCGGGTATCATTGTACTCAGACTGTTCAGGACGGCTAAATATCCACTTAAATTTTGTCCTTGCCGATCGTACCCTTCCATATCAGAGTACACGCGCCGCTGTTCTTTCGTTTACTGCATGCATGCATGGCTGCTGTAAACATGAATATTCATGAGACAAGCGGACGCGGGGGAAACCCTCGCTTTGCTGACCGCCAATTTTTGAAGTTACAAGTGGACATCAAATGTGTGGTTCTATGGTGCATCAAACCAAGTTTTGGTGACAAAAATAAAAAAGAGGGAGCAAATGACGACAAAAATATTCTTCTTTCTCCCATAACGTGGGAAAAGAAATATTAAAGAAAAAATATGAGGCCCTGAGACCCACGGATTCCAATGACAATGATCTCTCCCTCCTCAAATATAACAATGATGATTATAATGATGATAATTATCATAATAATAAAAAAAAATGATAATAGTGATAGTTATAATACTAATAATAACAATAATGATGATAATAATGATGATAATGTACAGTCTGAAGCAGAAGAAGAAGGACATTCATGATTATGATAATAATGATAACAAAAATGTACAGTCTGAAGCAGATACGCGGGTGGTTCTATGATCCATCAAACAAAGGTTTGGTGATAAAAACAAAAAGAAGAGAGCAAACGAAGACGAAAATATTTCATTTCTCTCAGCACAATAGTAACAAAAACACTAGGGGTCTATATATGAAGTAGTCCTCAGCACAAGATTACGTATGTTAGTGCAGTGAGCAGTTTTGGACAGTTTGCGCAGGACTGTCTTCAGAAAAGCTTTTTATCAAGAGCAGAAAAATGGGGGATACAGATTTTTACAATTCTTAACAAATTAACATTTCCGCCTCCTTTGGTTGATCATTCCTATGTTATGACTCTACCATCTGTCTACTCTCTCCTCTCCCCTAAATAATATTAATAATTTTAGTAATAATAATGATAATAACAATGACAATAATACACTGAAATAATGATGATAAAACAATAGGCCAATGCAAATGAATGGGGAGGGGATGCTATGATCTATAACTTAAGAGTGGGCGGAAGAGACACAAACAGGTACAGGATTGTTTTGATGTTTAAAATGAATTTGCAATGATAATGAAGCTATTTGAAATGTATATCAGTCGTAGAGTAACCTTGACATGACGGAAAAAAAGATATTCACTATCCTTGACCGATAAACTTTTTTCCTTAATTCCCTTGATTCATCCCCATGTCAATGAATAATATAAAATGATAAAACCGAATGACTATGATCTCCCCTCCCACAAAATAACAATAGCAATAACAAGAACAATAATAATAATAATGATAACTATGATAATGATGGCGGGAACGATCCCAACCAATGGACTGGATCGCAGGGCACGTACTACAAATGTAATATTAAATTTTTGGGAAGGGTGGTCATTTAGAGGACAGCGCGTCACAATTAACGAAATGAGAAAACTTTCCTTTTTCAATTTCTTCAATAAAAATGTACAAAATCGTATCATGAGAAAAAAGAATAAAACCACTCAGACCCGAGGATTTCCACGGGTGCTGCTATAATAATAATAATAATAATAATAATAATAATAATAATAACAATAATAATAATAATAACAATAATGATAATAATAACAACAATAATAATAATATAAATCGTAACAATAATAATAATAATTACAGTAATGATAATGTACAGGGTGAAGGAGATAAACGGGTTAGAATATGTAGACATACATATTCATAAGACATGTGCGGACGTGGGGAAAAAAGGGGGGTGTTCTATGATCTATTAAACCAAGGTTTGGTGATAAAAACAAAAAGAAGAGAGCAAATGAAGACGAATATATTTTATTTCTCTCAGTACAATAGCAACAAAAACACTAGGGGTCTATATATGAGGTCCTGCTCAGCTCAGCTATACCGTTTTGCTTTTGTCGTTTTGGTTATTTTTCTCTGAATATTTGTTTTTGTATTTTGTTCGGGGGGGGGGTGGAAATGTGTGTGTGGGGGTGGTGGTCATGGGTAGAAGAGAGCACACTTTACCAACGAAAGGATGAGAAAACTTTTCTTTTATTTCATCAATAGAAATGTCCAAAATCGTATATAATCCTTATTATGAGGGGAAAAAATAATAAAACCCCTAAGACCCGTGGTTTTCCACGGGTGCTGCTAGTTCTATCAAGATTTATACAGTGTATACTTTGCATTCAGACTGCAATGTACTAGTATTGTGCAGCGTTTCGCCATAGGTTCTTCTGTGGAGAACTTACGCGCATCTCTATATGTGGGACTGTATAGAGATCGCCGTGTGCGATGAAAAGATCGTACACATGAGGTCAATTTGCACCTATCTTATCTCATTCAAAATAGTAAAATATGAAGTGATAACATTCAGGATAGGGATTTCAACATCTTTTAATTCTGTGAAGGGGTATAATTCCAGTAAAATCGGCCCCATAAATGATTTGTAGAATAGAGGAACGCAGCACATTCGGTGCGGCAGTTGTGACTGTTTACTGAGCACGAGTTGTACACGTAAAATGCACGTAAAAAAAAAATCAGCCCGCCCGACCCTATTTGAAAATCTCATGTTACGCCAATACAACTTTTTTCTCTCTCTCTCTCTCTCTCTCTCTCTCTCTTTTTTTTTTTTGGGGGGGGGGGGGGGGGGCCTTAGTGGACTCGCGCGATGCGAGGACTGTCGCGATCGAGAAGACCTCGCGCTACCGCCAATGATGGCGTATGAGAGAATGAGAAAAAAGAAAAGAGTCCCGCATCGGGACTAGCAGGATGCTGGATTCGCACGGATTCGCACGGTAGCGTGCCAACACCACGCACGGTACCGTGCCAACACCTCGCACGGTACCGTGCCACGCACTCGACGGTGGCACGCAGCTGCACGGAGGCGCACTGACTGGCACGCAGCCGCACGGAGGCGCACGAGGGCGCACGAAGGCGCACGAGGTCGCACGGGGTCGCACGGGGGCGTACAGAAGCGCACGCACCCGCACGAGGCCGTACGAAATGGCACGGAGCCGCACGCACCCGTGCGAAACCGCACGAAGCAGCCCCGTGCGCACTGCGTGCGGGAGTAACATAACATAATGGTCTGACTGTACAGTCAAATAATACCTACACAATGATATTGCTAGCAAAGGCGCTCGATGTCACTCAGTGATCGGATTACGACTTTCTTCTTTTCTCTTGATGTCACTCCGAAGATTTTTCCATCCTGGGACCAGGTCCACGCTATGGCTTTGCTCTTTCTGGCTGAGAACATGGGCTCGTAATGCTCGTATGTGAGGTCTTCGTTAATGACGATCGAGGACTCCTTCAGCTTCACCCTCGTCTGGTGCACTTTCTGACGTGCGTTGGTTCGTGGAAAACTTGACAATGATGTTTTTCTCCTTGGCCGCTCCGTTGGGTATTTTGTTTCTCGGCATGATTCTGTGGCTGCGGTCGATGTCGCCGGGGAGAGGTTGATGCCCAGACGATCACGGATGATGTCGCTCAGCCTGGCAATGTATTTTTGTTTTCTCCTTGAGCCTCCATTATGCCATGGAACTTCAAACAATTTCGGCCACTGTATTGCTCCTGTTCCTCTATGTTTCTGTTGCTGACAAGTCTTTCTTGAGTTTGCTCACTTGCTTTTTTAGATCTCTCACTTTGCTGTCATTTTGCTGAGTGTCCATTTTGATGGCCTTGTATATACTTGTTGCGTCACATGTTCAAGTATGGAGTCTCTCATCGCTTTCATTAATGCCTTCAACACTTGTTCGGATCAAAGGGCCTTTGACTCAATGGATTATTCGTATTGGCCGCCACTCTGAAATTCAAGGTAGTCACCAGAATATAATTATGCTTTTTCAACCCATATTTGATGTTGTGAGGTCTTCAAACTGCAAAATCAAGCATGTTGGAGCACTCATGTTTAATTCAATCACTTCAATGAACTACATAGGCCTACAATTAACTGCTTATTGTAGGTATACTGCCATGCTGACATGCAAAAACTCGTTGACTTCTCGAGCAAGGTATGTGCCAAGCTTGATGACATTCATGCATATATATTTTCTATGAAGAAGGGAATGATAGACCTAGAAGCTGCAGTGGAAGATAACTCGTGTCTTAGACCTGGAGAAAGACTACTGGAGGAAAACTACAGGAAATATAATCCTTGAAAGAGAAGTTGGTGCTGTCGGAGATTTAGCAGCGAAAATTTAATCTCATGTTCTACGGCTTGGAGAAAAAAGCAGAGGAAAATGTGAAAAACGTGCTCCGAGAATCGTTAGTGAGTCTCGGCTTGAGCGATGAAGAAGCCAAGCCATTGCCCTAGTCAACGCTCGCGCTCATCGACTTCCGAGGCGTAACGACGCGAACAAGGCTCCCCAACCGATCATCCCAAAATTCGTGTGCATGTCCCAATGGAATCGAGCGCTCCCCGCCTTCGAAAAACGACCACGATATCCCGGTACCGATCAGCCCGGAATCGTTCAGCCAAGGCCGAGAATCCAATAGAACATTTTGAACAATACAGGAAATAAGTACTTTAACATTTTGACAAGAGACAAAAAACAACATTCTTTCAATATGGGGGCGGAGGGGAGGGGGGGGGGGGGACAACATAGACAGTTGGTTTTTCTTGGGCCAATCTCGAAATCAGCCCTAGGGATCATTAAATTGTTGTATTCTACCTCGTAGAGACATTAATTTCTATTAGCATAAAGGTTTGAATGACTATATCGTTTGATTTGATAACAATATGAATAATCGGTGCTTAATAATGTCAATGAAGAGCAATTTGTCGATCAGTTGCAATCAAAACAATTAAATCGACACAAAAACAATCAACTTCAATCTATTGTACATGATTAAGTGTTTTGTTGAGGAGGAGGAGTAGCTATTAGAAACGTTGAAATTAAATCTACATTTTAATTCAGCATTAGACAGGCCCATAACTAGGATTATTTTTTCTTGGGGATGGGGGGTTCTGAATTAGAAAAAGTGGACCACTTCCGGGTTAAACCAGCTGACGAGTAGAAATAATAATAATAAAAAAAACTTCTCCGTGCAATCTTTTTTTCGTTTTTTGTGCCACTTCCGGGTTTCATCGCCTGACAAGCAAAAAAAAAAAAAAAAAAAAAAAAAAAAAAAAAAAAAAGGCTTCAGCACAATTTCTGGTGCCACTACAAGCCCCCTTTCATTTTTTTTTCCATAGGTGGGTTTCCACAACTCATTATTTTCTTTTTATTTATTTGGCTGCTGGCAAACGGTGCGGGGGGGGGATTCAGGGGGTTCGGCAGAACTCTCTGAACCCCCCCCCCCCCCCTCTAGTAGGGCCTGTTAGATATCTCGAATTGAGTTGCCTTTTTCCTTCTCCCACCCCGCTTGAAGAACGCTTGAAGATTAAAGATGCAACGTGCAAGGCAGTAATGGCTACCATGGCTGCTGTGGGTGCAACAGACATCTTTGAAGATAACATAACTTTGGACATACGCGTCGTGAGAAGACCCTCGAGTGGTGAGTACTGAAGAGATAAAATCATAGTCTACGTGTCAAACTCAGATTTTGTTCCAAACTTAATTCTTAGTCTGCCTAATCTTTATTTTTAATGGTTCTAACCTTTTTCAAGTGTTCATGCTTACTCAGCATAGTGACTATGCAATTCTTGCATCCTTGAGGATATGGAGATACATTATATTCAAGGTACATAGCCAATGTGTTTTAGTCAGATATGATAATAATATGAAATGAAATGAAATGAAATGAAATGAAATGGACTGGTCGGCATAAACTGAGATTCCCACACATGTCATTGTAAATCGTGAAAATAATCTGGTTTTACACCATTTCGAGGGAGCTGAATCTGAATCTGGATAATGCAACTCTTAATATACTCAAGCTGGAAGTGCAACAATGGCCGCCGAATGGCCGTCGAATGGCCGCCAGAAGCTGAGATTCCCTTATATTTCGTTTTAAGTACCGAGTAAGTAATTGAAATTAGTTGATTTTTTTTAATCTTATGAAATGATGAAATAAAAATGAAATAAATGAAATGAAATGGAGACGATAAGAAGTGGTTGCCATCCATAGAGATTCCCACATAATACTTGCAAAATAGAGAACCCAGAAAGAAAATGCTCTATGTTGTTGAATCCGATTTTATATGCCTTGAAGTTTTTGAAATAACCAGGATGACTGCCAAAATACCAGCCAAGGTCTGAAATTCTCATCTATGTATTTCCTTACTTGTGTCGAAAAAACTCGGAAAAGGTAATGGTTTGTTTGTACTTCCCGGGAATCAAATCCAAATCTGGATTGTGGGACTCTTGCATCCTTGAGGGTTTTAATATTTTCAAAAATCTTAATTTCCTTTATAGTTCCTTTGAGTGTTGAAAGGTTATTCTCTAAAGTTACCTAAGGTGACATTGAACCAAGAGTGTGCATCCTAATTTATATTTTCACGTTTATGTTACATGAGGGAATTTAATTTTACACTTAGTTTTGTATGTCTCTGTAGTACCCTTAATATGTTAGCCATTTATGTGTGTATGCGGATAGACGCTTAGGTTTTCGTCTCTTTCGTATCTTTAGTAGCCCAAAATCTAACCCCAACTCTACTCTGCCGACACACGAATGAATATCATATATATATATATATATATATATATACATATATATATATATATATATATATATATATATATATATATTAAAGGTTGTTTGATACAAGACACCAGCTGGGCAATCTAATTTTCGTACTCATGCTTTGTTCTATTATTATTTTGATATAACCCGACAATTGGTGACTGTCCACATTCGGTTAAATCGTAGATTTACTTTAAGGGATTTTTTTTTTCACCAACGTAACCTCATTAAACTCATTAGATATTAGGGAGAAATTTTTACTATTGATGATGATGAAGATAGATAAGAAACACACAAAGAATGCTTCTCTCCTTTAGTATAACAATTATAAGAATAACTTATTTTGCATAAATAAGAGGAATCTAAATGAAAATTCGGAAAGTAAAATTATGTTCGTAATCGCAATAATCTTAAAACCTCTTTGAGACTTGGTAAGAAGAATCATTTAACGTGACAGTTTGATCTTTACTAATATGATACCAAGAAAATGTAGAAGGTGACCAATAACCAATGAAGTACTCTGAGTTAAAAATAGATCGGAATCAGTTAAGGAGGTATCTCAGCGTGGTATCTTAATTCAAAATCCTGCACGCGTGGCCGAGAATGCATTTAATGATTTTGTTGTTTTTGATGATAATGATTTAGGCCCCAGTCTTGCAAGTAATATCTCAGCAACAGATAAAGAATGTCATTATTTTTCAGCTAATCCAAATCTTCAATCTGTGTTTTTCACTCAAATTCAAGAACACGAGTTGAAGTACATAATTGTCGGAAAGTTGTTCTAGTTTGTAAAAAGAGTAATAGAGAAAAAGTAATTGGGTGTTCTTGGAATGTGCAAAACAGTTGATTATGAGGACAGATCAAAAGTGAAATGTCGCAAACGTTCTGCTATTGATAATGTACAGTTCTGATGAAAAAAAGGCCACTGGAATAAGCAATGCTGAAATGAGAGCACTTTCAAAAACTCTCTTTTCCTAGACATTAGATGAATGTTTGGTCAACCTTTATGTTTAATTTTAATCTACAGATACTACTGCAGTTTTTAATACATGAGTATAGTCTGGAATCTAATGATAATCTCACAATGCATTCTTTTCAAGCACATTCCTTCCCTGAAACAAGAGAGCAATAATGGGAATTATACTGTTTGACATAACACGTCTGCTCTATTTTGCAACATTTCAACCTTTCCTCATACTCAGTCATACTGTGCATTCCAGGAATGCATGATGTAAACAAGTAGGTTGTCATTGTAAAGAAAATTAATCAGGCTTTCTTATGGTGTCACATTATTTGAATACTATAATGTAGTCTGAAGAGAAATATAATACATCAAGGAGTTTATAATTATATATAATATATATATACACTTGATGATTCCATCCTACTACGAAGAGTGCTCGATATCCTCAAAGGAAGAGCCTTAGACAGAAGTAATGAAACAAGTTCACGCGGTTGACTGCAGGTTCATCTGTATTTATCACAACTCTGAGTTTCATGCAACCTCCATGAGGTGCAATCATCAGGCAATCCCTGTTCTCTCTCTCTCTCTCTCTCTCTCTCTCTCTATATATATATATATATATATATATATATATATATATATGTTGTACAATTAAGTAATCTGTAAATATATGTAAATATATGTAATTACATATATATGATTATATGTTGTATAATTAAGTAATCTGTAAATTTAATGGACTTTTAAGCATTGATCGTAATTTAGTCTTCTCTTTTCTCAGGCGGTGTGAACATATTGATGTGGGCGATTTTGCTTGTTATCATCGGTTTAGGGGCCATGACTCTGCTCGGAAATGAGCCGGTAAGTGCGCCAACAGACAGTCAAACAGAACTGAACCAACAGGTAACAACATATTTCACACTGTGTATGTGGGTGGAATTAATTCTTGAGTCGTGATTGATATGCTGTGTGTCACAGCCGGTAAGAACGTGTGATAGCAGTTGTTGGTCTAGTGTTAGCTTCTTGAATACGGTTCATAAACTAACATACAAAAACACAAGAAATAATGTTTTGTCTTCCCCATTTTGTATCAAAGGATTCATTTTTATGTTGTAAGTTGGTACAAATGGGCAGTCAGAAACAGTTCCATAATAATGAGAGGAGATCATTATTGCAAATGGGAGAAGCTGTGCTACAAGTTCAACCGATTTCTATGAAGTGTCACGTTGTTATAATTATTTCTCGCGAATATAATCGTAAATGCTAATCTACGATTTTAACAAACATCTCGGAAAAGGGGACCACTAGAATTCGAATCTATCATCTACTGCTTCCCGGGCAGCGAGCACCAGGCTATTCCTTTTTGCCGACAGTCACACAATGAATTTGAAACAAAATACACATGCTTTGAAATTCCAACATTGCTGTGTTAAGTAGTCCACGACGTACAAGGCTCAGGCCTATCAAGACATTAGTGAACAAAACAGATTTTATTGCAAATGGGAGATGTCACATAATATCATTATTTCTATCAAGTGTATAGCCCTGTGGTGTTTTTTTTTCTAGTAAATAAGAGCGCAACTGCTGATCTTCAATTTTGAACAAACAGAGCCTGGCAACTCCCGGACGAGATAAGTGGTCACCTTGCTTGGAGACGTCTTGGACGTCAACCTGGAGTCGCCTTCAATAGAGTCGCACTATAGTCGCGACGACTGATCTGTCGTGACAGTCCCGGCGGGTTCATCCCACGTGACCGACACCCAAGAGTCATTCGGCCCACAAGACCGATATTGAAAATAGGTCCATGAGTAATACAGCCCACGATTTATACTGCCCATTGAGTTAGACACTAGGCAAATGAAGTCCGTGTAAGGTCGACACTGCGCAATAAAGGCTTACAACATCGGACACTAGGCAAACAAAACCCACGAGACCGACGCTACGCAAAAGATGCTCACGAGACCGACACGGGGCATAGAAGGCCCACGAGATCGGCAGGAATAACAGCGCCATCTACTGGTATTATGTCAACTACAAGTATGTGTCTGTGGAGGGTGTTGCATTAATGACATAAATAAGGGGAAAATAACATACTTTCATCACGCTATCGAACGCGAGATTGTAACTAATTACACAGCACCATCTCAACGACAAGGGTGTACATGTATTTGAACAGTGTGGCATTAGGAGGCAGTTCTGTCACTCTAGCGAGGGGGGGGGGGGACATTGTTACCAATTAATCTTTAGTTTGTTATCATAACATTGTACGTTGCATGGAAACCCCCCCCCCAAAAAAAAAAAAAAAAAAAAAAAAAAAGACAAGAACGAAGTATGGCTTCAAGTCTACGTCTTTGAAATAGCATTGTGCTAATTAGCTTTTCCCATATCTAGCTGGAAGATATATGGGCAGGATGTTAATTTTTCCCCTATTCTCTCTTGCTTCAGTAGTTAACTGTAAGATATCCTACCCGACTGCTAAGAAATTTAGAGAACAAATTTAAAATCATCTCTGTAGCTGTAAATGTATGAAATTCAATTGACAGTTTTTTAACGCATCTTCGATTTGTGGCATGTGTTTGTAATGTTATTCTCCTTAAATGGTAAATCTTTGAAGGAATAAACAGCTGTTTTCATGAATGCATCTTGTTTTCCTGAATTATTACCTCTATAGACGATTATGTTATTTGTTGTGAATTCATACTAAATCCACACCTTCGCTAATGACTATCTACACCCGACCACACGCACACACACAAACACACAAACACACACACACACACACACACACACACACACACACACACACACAAAATAAAGGTATTGACAATTCCAGGGGGTGAGGGAGGGCAAATGACGCAACTCCTTACCCTTTCCCGTCATTCATTTCTTCCTTCGGCCCTAATCGGGACCGCACCACTAAACTCTATAATGGAAGGGGTGCCCTGCGCGCTTAGCGCACACTACTCACCGAAAAGTCAGTAAGCTCGTGTTGCACTGTGGGTGCAAGTTTTGATGCCACCGGAAATACTGACCGGTGGGCTTATATACCTTGTGTCGAACTCATGGGCTGTATAACTCGTGGACCTATTTTACTTGATGTCGAACTCGTGGGCTGCGTTCGCTTGGCATCCCAAGTGCCGAACTGTGTAACAAGTGGGCTGTATAACCCGTGTACCGGTGTCGGTCTCGTGAAGTGCACCCGTCGCGGTGACGTCTCTTCTTGTGAGATGGGCCTTTCGCAGAGTTGTGAATGCGCTATTGTGGCCGTAAAGGTTGAACGTTCATATGGATCCGTTGAACATTGCAGTGTTCGAACAAAAAGTGAATGATAAACATTTTCCTTTTTGAAAGCGCACGATTTCGAAATATTTATTGTTAGCACTTTATCATTTCGTTTAAAATATTAAGCAGGTTAGCCAGGATTACGTCTCCATTACCAAGGTATAGGTTCTGTCAAAATTCACCATCTGAGTTTATCACAGAAGTGGGAAGTTCCCAGATGAACGGCCTTTTTGTGTCCGATAAGACACGAAGACAAGATATGAGATTAGTCTTTTCGATTTCTTGGGGTCCGAGAAGACGAGAAAGCGAGAAACGAGATAGAAGATCTCGTCTTCTCGACTTACCTCGACTTCTCGGAATCTCGTCTTCTCGGTGGAACTGACAAGTTCCCATAAAGATCACCACTTTGTCCTCATGAATTATTTCAAAAAAATAGTCTTTATGTCATATTATAACGCAAGGTACCTTGTCAGACTGTGCAAGCATTGCAAGTTTGCCCCGACTTCTGGATGGGTGTAGGCGCTTTTTGCTACCGGTTTAACGGCAGTGGACAAGCATGGAGCGTGGCCAATGAAACCTGTCAAGACATGCACGCCGAACTGCCTTCGATATCTGACGTGAAGGAGATCGCCGTCTTGGATGAATTCCACATCACGCAGGGCTCAAACTCTCTTTCATTGGTGAGTTGTTATGATAACGATTACCAAGATTCAGTATTTTACAGTTTTGGTTTCGATAGAAAGACATGCGCATACTGCACTCAGAAAAAAAAAAATAACAACAAACTGTTGGGACCGAATTTCTCTCCACTCGCGTTGTGTACTTTCTTTCTTTTTTTTAACATTTATCCCGAAGTTGATGCCTAAGATGATTCCTGACGTTCGTTGTTCCTGAAATGTAATTGGGGTCATTTATCTGATAGTAAGATACGATTGATTAATCCGCAATGACCTAGGGATTGTTAAATCGAAAATGGCATAGGGTTCTTTTATTCGTAAATGAAACATGGTTTCGTGGTGTTTTTTTTTTTTTGTGGTAATAACGAACCTCCGGAATAACAAACCTTATTTCATTTTGTTGGCATTGCGAACTGTATTCAATATAATCATGGTCCCGTATAATAATCATAGTTAAGACATTTTTTTCCTTCAATGTTGGCTAATGTAATGACGTGGAATTTTTTTTCAACTTGGCAGTTGTATTATAACGTTATAGATCACCAAATGAAGCATTTATCATGTTCGGATAAAAGAGTCATTTTCAGTTTTCCTTTTAACTGTATACCTTTTTCATTTTCTGACTAATTACCGCCGGAATAACGTACTCTAGGAATAATGACCTGCAACCGTTTTACCTATGTCATTATGATGAGATATATGTACATCTCACTTTTGTTCATAAATGTATCTATGTCATAATTAGATGGATAGCTATTAATTTCTCTCCCTCCCTCTCTCTCTCTCTCTCTCTCTCTCGCTCTCGCTTTTCCCTTGTATGTAATCATACACCAGGGCTACTGGACGAGTAGTAGACGACAGATTGATGCAAGGAGCGGTGGGGAAGAATTTGAATGCGGAGCTTCTGTGGCCCCGAAGAATGTCAACGACGGGGGAGAACACCGCTCCCTGGAGTTCCGTTCATGTGCGTCGAGAACGCCTTTCTTCTGTGTCAAACCTGCTCTGTTTACTCAGAACCTAGAAAACGTATTGGCGCCCTCCAAAAAGTGATGTACATGAAGACATGAAATAGTGAAAGCTGTGTGTCACCCACACAACTGTGATTTCTCGCAATCGATCTTTGTCACTGATTAGATGTTCCGTTCCCCCTCAAAAAAAAAAAGAAAGAAAGAAAGCTGACTGGCAAGTTTTCCTCCTCCTCCAAGAAAATACAAAAAAGACTCAGCTTAGAGACATGATATTCATGAGGAACTAAATTGTTTTAGAGGTGAAATAATGACAGTAACGACGATACCATAAGGAGGAGTGGTTACATTCTTTTAACAAGACAAAAAAAATACTTATAAAATAATTAGGGAGAAGTTATTGTACAGTGATTGCATTATCATCTCCCTTTCTATTATGGATATTTGACTGAGATTGCTATCAAAGTTTTAGACATTCATTGTTCTCCAGTAAGACGAGTGATACAAAAGAAGATAATTCATTTTGCGTAGTAAATGAAGTTACTGAGTTTTTCCCCCTTGCTGTAACTTTTTATGAATAAGATATGGACAATCTGCATTACAGATTTCCCCCTCAATTCCACCAGATTTGCATTCGATTTAACGATGTGATCCTTTAAGTTTGAAATTTTGAATTTGAATGATCACCAAGATCAACATTCAAGGAACTAACTACAGATGTACTTCGTTGAATTTGATGTCATCAACATGGGAATTATTTTTGTCTCTAGTAAACATATATGTGAAGTGCGTTCAAATAAAAAATACATATGAATCGCATTCAAACTTAAAATATTAACTCCGTGATGAACGTTTGGGGATTCAAATATAAGGCAAGAATTTACAGAATACCATGCATACGGGCAGTGCTTCTGTTATGCTGCTTCTGTTCTTTAGTTACCCATTTGTTTGAATAATTTATGCCAGCTAGATTTTCCTCGAAATAGGACCTTATAAACTAAGATTTTCCATTCCTCTGATTAAACATCATCGAAGCATCAGCTTAATTGTATAATTCATCTTGATATACGTCATATAACAGTGTATAATATACGACTTAATCCATGTAAACAGATGCTCGAGTAGAATGCCTGAATATCTCGAATGCGGACAGAACTATATAGGGACAAGCATTTGACGATCACCAAGACCATTATACATTTGGAGATTGTTGCAACTTGTTATGTTTTTACAGCGAGGGTCCACCAGCTACCAAGGAATGTATGGGGTCCAAAATGTATAAATATGCATATTAATAAGGACATAAGAAATCTAGATTTGACCTTTCTGTAAGTGTTATATCCATTTTTGTTTGTTGTTGTTGTTTTTTTTTCAGACAAGAAATCCTTAACAGTGCATAATATGTAATGGCATCTAAACTGATTAAATGAAATTTTGAATGAGAATTAGATTATGTAGCGAAATTATATAACATTTAAAAATGAGGAATTCATCATCTAGAAATGCGGTGTGAATAGTATTGCTTAGAACTACAGAAATTCTAGATTTAAAATGAATAAAACTGAAATCTACAGTTGTGACGGAATATTAAACGGTACTTTGAGTCGTTACATTGAATAAATTGCTCTCTAGATTGAGTAAAATCTGAAAGGAACGATTTGAAACGAAATTGGATGTTCAAAGAATTAAAATGAACCCCGAAAAAAACAGCAAAAATGAAAACTGTACTTTTTCCACAAAATTAGTTGATTTCAATCTTACCGCAATTCGTTTTGTTTCTTTCTTGATCATTTTGCTTCTTTGACATTGCGTAGATTGTGTTCGCAGCATACTGATTGTGGCACAGAAATAGTTACAAACATGATCACCAGGCACAACGCACATTTTAGTGAGTGCCTCCCAGTACCGTATATTGGAAAAGAAAAAAATGATATCGATGTAAAACAGTAAAAGATGATATTTGGATTTTCGAAGAAAAGGAACAGGATCCCACTGGTATGGAAATAAAGTAAAGAATGTAAGGCGGTCGAGAAGAAAATTAGCACTAAAGTGAGTTACGCTGGCTTTGGACAGCATGTTTGTTGTTGGTTTTTTTTTTCATAGAAAAGGACATCGTAATCTCTACCATTTTTGCAAGTTGGTGGTGTTGTTACATGTGTTTGGTGGGCAGGAGTTCTGTTAGTTTGCGCGTGAAGGAGGTATGACTGTGGTGTGCTCGGAGTAGGTGTGGTGTGCTCGGAGTAGGAAATGCTGATGAGTTGGTATTGATTGTGCTTAGGCATTGATTGTGTATTGAATACATTCAGATGTGCTCTTTTCGACCCCTAGCAACTATTGATTTCACGTGATAATTGCAATGACGAGTATCATTATATGACATACATGACTTGTAGAATCTAATTTTGTAAGTGCTGATAATTTTTGTAATACACGTACAGGTAGAAGTTATATATTGCGTGAAATGTCAGTTGCTTGAAATGTTCAAGTTTGTCGGTCTATTGTGGATAATGAAATCGAAATAAAGATATCGGTGGAGCAAAAATGATACCGATATGGCATAATCCAATAAAAAAAAGATAATAATCCGAGAAATGTTTCATTTTTTTTACTGAGCTTTGACAGACTAAATCTTATTTGGATGATACGAACGAGTGTATGGATGTATGAATGGATACCGCACGATCCGGAGAAATGATTCTGGCAGGACCGTTCACGCTTAGTTCAAGGAAACAATGACAGCATATCCTAAGCTATCCTTGACGGTAAGTCTGCGTCATCCTATAATCAAAATACCTCATCCCGCACTCTTTCAGCTATCAAGCCAGTGTGACGTCACAATAAGAAGGAAGAGCCGATCAATGTCTATAAATAGGAATGTTATTTATTTTCACATAAAATCATGTTTACACAGAGAGCAAGGCAAAGCAGCCTCGAAGCGTACGATATAACACATCAAGACATGAATGATTGTATCTTTATAATTGTGTTTAGAATTTCTATGATTGCATTAAGACAGGAGCAAGTTTTACATAATCAATAATATATGTCACTTCATGTGATATTTACAGCAGCACGATCTGACGATAACATCTAGTAGGAATCTATATAGCATGCAGGAGAAAGTATAACTTTGATGATTTCACAAGACACGTGACAAGAACGCATGTCATACAAAGTGTAGCTGTGAGAAGGAAACACGTCGTAAACATAAAGAAGGAAAGTTAACAACAGGCCCTCTAGCGAACGTGCAAAAAGCGACAGAACCGTCCCGCGCACATTGCACACATTGTGACTACTAAGTATCTCTACAAACTGTGTGGTGTCGTTCGATAAGGAGTTCAACTTGCAAAGCTATTGTACAACCTGTGCGTACATTATGTTTTATCTCAAAACGCACATGTTGCAAGATGAAGAACAAACAACCTGAAAGAAAAAGGAAGTTGCGTATCGAGTTTCCTTCTTTGACAACGATCACCAGACCTTTCGCTTCCGACTAACTGTTTACAGTTCTTGTATTTCGGGTTCATTAATATGCCCATGCAGTGTCTTGTGCAAGGACCAACTACTGAATTCACCTGAAGGAATACAACTTTCATTCCATTCCATTCTTTTTTCAAAAAAAAAAAACCGGAAACACATGAGTCTTTGAACTGCAACCACTGAATTCAGCGGAATTTGCTGTCCAATGTTAAAAACTGTGTGCCTTTCAAGCACAATATTATGAATACTTGATCACGTGTTCACCGTATCAACTAGACCCCCTCCTGTAACAAGAGTTTTTGTTGTAACCTTGACTGCAACTTGGACAGCAAGAATGTTCTCTTTAGGTTTTGCATTGAGGACATCGGTAGACAAAAGGGAAGGGAACTTGCCAGCGCATATAGAGTGTATTTTCTCAAACTTACTTCATTTTCGTTTCCACGATAAGCACCTAAATAACATCAATTTGCTTCCTTCCCTCCCCCCACCCCCCAAAAAAAATAAAAAATAAAAAATAAAAAATGACACGCCAAAAGCATGATACCGAAGATAATGAAACATGAGGAATTGAATTGCTGCAATGAAAAAGCCCAATAACGAGTCACTTCGAAGAAGAAAAAAAAACAATCAAAAACCAAGATCGTTATCAAATCGATGAATGCCTTCTCATGTGGCTTAGATGATTCAATTTAATCCATTCATAAACGTGTACTTCACATGATGTGGTACAATCATAGTTTTTCAGCGCTCAAAATAATTCCAGGGCCCTGAAAGAAGGCTACAATTTATACCAGCGTCTTTGGAATGTGTTGCGTCCCGAGTATATACACTTCCTCCACATGCACAACAAGTCTGCACCATGTCCGATTCTATTCATCTCTTGCACCAATAAATCAAACTTGCCATCCGTTCCCAATAATTGTGTCAACTGAACTTGCGATGTAGGCACGACATACAATCACGAGGTGGGGATTCCCAGAAACCATGTGTAGTATCAACCTTGTATTTGGCACTTGTAAATTAGTGTAGGCTCTTGAGGAGCCCAAAATAATTTCTCAAAGCTTAATTTTATTTCATTCCCTTCTCCCATAAAATCTGTGAGAATACACCATGACGCATCTTGAACCACACACACACACACACACACACAAAATCGGAATCATATCGCGTAATGTCAAGTGGTGTTGATCTGTAAAGCACGTGAGTTAAACAGGGATTGTTTCAATGAAGTACGTTTCAGAAGTAAAATACCACGCTGGTTTTATGTAGTATCGATCCTTGCTGTAACTACCGATTGCCTACGTATAATTGTGGCCGGACCGCGGGCCAGGCGCACACGTGACTACTGGCTATATGACGCCATCACCTTCTACAGAAGAGCGATGAACCTAATAGCTTAAAGGCATCCAGTATTCGTAATTCTTACATATCAACACCCTGACGCTAGGTCACGTTATTCCTCAACGTGTCGTAACCTGCACGCACTGTATGTATGATATATATTCGCTCTTCAAAGTGAGAAGCACGAACACATAAGTAGTAACAACCTTTTATTTGGCACTGACAAGCTAGTGTAGACTCTTCGAGTGAAAAAGTGAAAAGCTGACCGGTATCGCGCATCGCGGAAACAGACATCTGAGGAATTAGCACTTGGTAAAGGCATACGACTTAAACTAGTAATGTATTGTCTAATACATTCCTACGCGGTGTCTCCAAGGGATATATCCCACCCCAATGATGATGACGATGATGATGATGATGATGATGATGATATATATATATATATATATATATATATATATATATATTGACAGGCAGATAGAGGTGGAGAAATGAGAGGATTCAGTACATATTCTTGAACCAAACGGCACATGTTCGTTTGTACGAAATTGATTTTTTTTTACTATTATCATTATTTTTTATATTAAAGTAGCACCTACAGCCTTTCAGGTGAGCATTGTCGACATACACTCCACAGTGCAGTTGCCATTTTGTAGGCTACTGACATCAGTGAAGAAACCATCATGTTCACCTGTCGATAGACGTCCCACTGTACACTCCCACGCCGTGTCAGCCAGAGGGAGTCAGATTATGGACAGGTTGTTTATACTGGTGGTATAGTATATCCCTGAGTGCAACGCTCACTCTTCTGGTTTGTTTCCCCGAAGCGCCATTTACATTACGTCGTGACAATGTTTGATGACCGTCTTTCGGGGAGCATACTCGGGGAGCATACTCGGGGAACATACTCGTGTTAATTACTCGTCTGCAGCATCAAGTTGATTAAAAAAAAAACAAGCAAGCGAGCAAATATAAAACGACAATAAAACAGTACAATACAATACAAACCACGACAGAAACAAAAAAAAAATCAAAATCAAAATCAACTGATATCAATCCCCAACAGCATTTGTCAAGCGCTTACAAGTTCAGGGCGGTTCTGTCAAGAGGTGGATATGCGACTTCATAGCTAGCACACTTACTGCATATGACATACTTCTCTTCTCTTTGCAATCGAAAGTTTTCTGCAAATCACATACGTTATTTTAATACACGAAGTTCATGTTTTCCTTTTCAAATGATTTATTCCCGGCCACAACCTGCAATTGCGTTAAATACAAGTTTGTGCAAACAAAACCTTTTCTGCAGCCATTCGTGTTAAGACCTGTGGATTCCAGGCGGGTCACACTCTCCTCAGAAATATAAATACATGTACTGTACATAATATTCTGGCTATGCTGGACAAACTTTTCAATTTACAGATCGTTCCACAGTTCTTCGCCAATTGTCCTTACTTTATATTTCACTGTAGGAATAAGTACAGTATATGACAAAAGTGAAGTCGGGCAATGTTGAAGATTTTGATGAGTGCGCATCATACTTTGAAAGCCTCGTGCTACGCATGTCTTCAATTATTTATGCCAGGCTTCTTCCACCAGCTCGTCGCATGGCATTTTCCTCCATATTTTCTGGTAATCTATGAACTGTCTGTAATCCTATGACGTGTTAAGATTAATAACGTCATTGAGAGCAATTTTTACGATGAACTTCGCTGTATTTAAACCCTATTTTTATTTCCATTGTGTCTTTGATTTTAATTTAAGTGTTCTTTCTTGTGTCATCATGGTCATTGAAGTAATTATTATTGCACGTTGGAACACGTACCCAATCCAAATGTCATTTACTATACTGAATTGCAGGATGAATAAACGAAATGAACTGTTAAAACTAAATTGACTCAAAGTGGTGTGAGTGATATATAGTTGAACTGCACGGACTTAAAAGTGAACAGAATGTATCTGAATTAAATGGAGGCATGATGAAAATTAGCTTCATTTCCAGACCCCATATTCTCCCAGGCCCGCGTCGAAAAAAACGATGCATGTACAATTATGGAAGTACTGTACAATTTGTATCTGTATTTTGCCAAAATTGCGAGAAACACATGTCCTGTATTTCCGTCATATCATTTATTTCTATATTATTCCTGAGCTGTTAAGGTGTTCCGGCAACGTGGTTTATGCTCTGCAGCACAAAAGGTTTCAGCCTCTTAGTAGTACGATATCAAATATCGTTGCATGTATTAATACTGATCATAGTGCAATGCAGTATAAATTACAAGGATCCTACAATATGGTGTGGCAACAGATGGTGTGAAACAAATTCTCTTTTGCTCAGCGCATGCGCAAAGTAAGAACCACAAACTCACGTTCTTTTGGTTTGAATGAATACTAGGAGACAAACAAACAAACAAACAAACCTGAAAGTTTTGCATGAATATAATATTGAATGTCACAGCAATTTCAAATTTCACAATTTTTCCACAAAAGTGATGACGTCATTGCGTCATATGAGCTTGACCAATAATAATTGTTTCTC
This sequence comes from Diadema antillarum, assembly GCF_040938485.1. NCBI lineage: Eukaryota > Metazoa > Echinodermata > Echinoidea > Diadematoida > Diadematidae > Diadema > Diadema antillarum. The sequence goes on along the minus strand of NW_027271010.1, from coordinate 387,398 downwards.
AAAAGCATTTGACTGCCATTATATAATAGCTTTATATCTGGATATTTGATTGAAAAGAAACATCCAAACTGCATGGTTTCACTTTATCCTTTCTTTAATAATTTAAATCATCATATTCATGATAATACGATGTTTTCATTTAAAGGGGTATGAACCCCAAATATTCATGTGGATTGAGTCAATAAAGAAATGTTGGTGTAATACATCAGTAAATTTCCAGGAAAATTGGACTTTCCGTTCAAAAGTCAGAAACTTTTATAATCTCTGTACCACCATCATTGGATAAGAAGACTACAGAATTTCGCGAAGCCGCAGTTGGACAACGATGTCAGAATTCTTCAAACAGAGTTCCAGAAAATGTCATTTTATAGATAAAAAGAAATACGCACTCCTTCCATTTGTTAATGACATAATGCATTATGTCGGGGTAATATTACTCCCCCTGCCTTTTGAGAGAGGTAAGTTAAGTGCTTTTTCATCATGTTAGAAAAATGCAAATATGTAGAATTTCCTTTACGTTTTCTTCATATACCTGTCTTACTGTGACATCACGAATTGTTTTAGTCTCCTCATCCAGCGTTGACGACACACACAATTCAAAAATTCATAACTTTTTGACTGAGTGTCCGATTTTCATCAAACTTTACTCATGCGTCCTACTAATATTGCCGCATCAACTCAACCAACACAGAGATTCGTTTCTCTTTAACCTTCACAGGACCACCACCTCAAAATGCCATTGACTTTATATGCAACACAGTTGTCGGTGGTAGCAACAGAGTTTACAGAAAAACACTAAGTTAAATACATCTGGGCCCTGTTGCATAAAACCCTTACCGCTGGACTTACCGCTCCTTTCTAGCGGTAAGTCTTCAAATTAGCGGTAAATTTTATAATACTTGATGCTGATTGGCTGTGATGCCTAAATTTGACGGTAGTTACCATTGAAATTCAACGGTAAGTTTTATGCAACGGGCCCCTGATCTGTGAATGTATGGAGCAGTCTCTCGTCTGATGGGGATGGGGGCTTTCATATCGATGATTCGACCTGGAGGCCCATCGCTTTTGGCTTCGTGAACGGGTTCAGGTTGGTGACGAATTTCTCCAGCGCGTTGTCGGATAGGGAGTAGATGTGGTAGTCGTGCTGGCGGGTGAAGTCGAGGAAACCGTAGCTCTGGTACCACCGCCGCAGCTTGGCGTCGTTGTCGTCCACGTAGCCGCTGATTCGTCGGCAACCGAGCTCGTAGGCGTGCTGCGAAAGATAATTATGATAGCAATATTAGTAATCATAATGATGAGGACGATTATGATGATAATGAATAATAAAATGATAATGTATGTAATAATGATAATAATAACAAATAATAACAAAAAGGATAATACATGTATCAATATAGTAGTAGTAGTAGTAGTAGTAGTAGTAATATGGTAATAATAATACTAATGATAATAATAATGAAAATAATGATAATAATAATAACAAGAAGAAGAAGAAGAAGAAGAAGAAGAGGGAAAAAATACAAGAACACGATGATGATGATGATGAATAATGATGATGACGCATATAAGGAGAATGATATGAAACGTTGTCTGTTGCACAACATCTTTCCTCCATGTCGTTGGTGTTCGATACATTAGTTCCCGGAATAAAATCCTCGCCTTCAATGCACTCGTTCACTTCCCAGGAGCATTCTAACCACTCCGCCACATTCTATAGCCCACGCTATCCCAGAACGCCGTAATCCTCCTGGGTAACCATGTTGTTGCATGCTATGTAGTTATTCATAACTTTCACAACATGACATCATGTCACATGGGTACACACAAATAATTACACTGCCTAGCGTCTTTACGCCTCCAGAGGCTGAATTGCACACGGTGTTGCTGTCAGGCCCTATATTACAACGATCACTATATAGGATGTTTTATCAAACATAGAACAAAAATTGACGCATATAAAAAGAGAGGAGAGTTGAGGAAAATCTCATGGATTAAGAAAATGAATACGTACATTCAGCACAATTGTGTATTATCGAGAAAGAAACTGATCGAAACTAAGAAGAATGTCAAGACAAGAGAAGTTCACTATTTTGATTGTTCATCTTAATGTATTACATTGATATAATTATGTTTCTCTCATATGCATGCCGACCTATATGTGTGTGTGTGTGTGTGTGTGTGTGTGCGTGTGTCTGTCTGTCTGTCTGTGTCTGTGTCTGTTTCAGAGTGTATCTATGCCCGAATCCTACCTTGGTGACTTGGTGAAGTATCAGCGCGCCAAACCCGAAACCTGCACAATGAAACAAGCAAACGAACAAACATCTTTAAAAAACAGACAAAAATATAGTTTGTGAAGAAAGCTCACATTACCATAATCCTATTAAAGTTATATCAAGTGCCCATAAACTTAATCTTGATGACCTTTTGCAACGTTGAAGGACAAGTATCAACAGAAGTTTAACAATGGACGAGAGAATTAGCATCAGCGTATAAACATGATAATCATTACAGCAGAAAAAGCATGGTATATATTGTGTTCCTTTCTTCTTCGCAGTCTATACCCACCGAGGTTTTCCGTTCGGGGTGAATAAACTTTATTTCAAATATATATGGTCAGGAGGTGTGGTATGGATGGTGGTGGGGCCAGTGACTTTATATCACGTAATGATATTAATATTATAGGAAATAGTTATACGCTAATGACGACAACAACAGTGATGGTGTCCATGACAAATGATGATAATGACACGACGATAATGATGATGATGATGACGATAATGATGATGATATTAATGATATCAAAAACAACAATAATGATAACGATAATAATGATAATAATGATAATAATTATAATAAAAACAACAAAAATGATAATGATAATAATCGTGCTTATGGTTATGGTGATTACTACTATGATGTGGAAAATTCCACAATGATATGGTAATATCATTTTAGAAACGTAGTATAATTGTAACTTATTTTTCGGGACTGGCAGAAGAAATCCCATCAAAACATTTACTCCATTTATTCTAAAAACTGAGGTTAAAACAGCTACGCCTCCATAGTGAAAGCAAGAGTGGTACTACTAGCGAAATCATGTACTATGATGACGTGCAGAACAATTTTGGGCATTATGAAAACCAGCACATGCAATTTAGTTGTGAGGACTATGCACGAATAGATTATGACGCCATACAAAATTGACATCTTTTACCGAGCTTGTTTATATATTGTTGTCGGTTTCTCTCCCTTTTTACGGTATCTTCCCTCGTGAAGAAAGAAAGAAACTCAGGAAAATCCCTTCATCCATTAATATCAAGGGGACATTTCAGCAGCACATACATTATCCAATTTCTGTTTCACGGAAAACGGGATGCAACATTTGAAAACAGTTTATCTTTTTGAAGAAACAGAAAATGTAAATTTGGGGAGAACATCCGTGATTCCGACCACCCATCATCCCGTGAGGCAACTTCAGTCAGCAACGACAGGAAAAAGAATCAGTGAGTAATGCATGCATCACAAATCATTTAAATTAATCAAACGTAGAAGCCGGATGCACGCTTCAATCGAACACGGGCAAGTCTAGTCTTACTTAGTGGTGACAGTCTCACTATTTCGCAGTTAATGGCGATTATTGGCATCGCAAATTGATTGAATCTCATCGTTTTTGTATTGACCGTGCCGTGCGCGAGATTTTAATCCTACTTTAAAAAAGCTACACAAGAGTAAAGAGTGTTCATAAAGGATAATTACAGTTAAGTAAACACTTGCGGTTGTCGGTCTGCTTTCAAGGAATGGCGCCGATAATTATGATCCACGCAATAATTATCTTTTTTATCGAGAACTAGGCGTGGTAATAAAGGATCATTCACTTTAGGATAGACTCAACAATCGCACTGGCTGCAGTGTAAAAGCCGACATGAATGCCTAAATTTGCGGAGAAAAGGAACGTCTGTGTGACCAATCAAGGAAACTAATTGCTGTACGGTTTTCCCCGCGTAATTACAACCTTACTCTGCATTTGCTTTCATGCGGGCTCTTCCCCCAAACTCCTTCTCATATTGATGGCTTGCGATAGCGTAAACTCGCCGCGCGCTCCCGGATAAATTGGGGGAAAGGCAGTCAATTACTTAAATGGCCTTTCACAAAACTAAAAAGACTTGTAGAGGGCATGCATCACGTTCAAATTGCAAAGCTACGGAAGCCTTGTCTTTTGGCTCCATTTTACGCCCCCAACCTGAGAATGGAGCATGTTATCTTTACCCGCGTTGCCGTTTACCTGTAAGAAATTATGGCTTCATTTATAAATACTCGTAATCATGGTAATAGATCGCTTTAATCACGCATTACGCACTACTCTGGGCCAAAGGAGTGTACGTTGCTATTAGGCTAATTACCTCCCCCTGTCATCCTTGTACATGTGTGTCTTCGGGGAAATACAGACGTCATGTTCTCGGAGTGTTTTGATATCAGTCTTTTCCCGCCTTAAGTTCCACTCGTTGCACAAACACCAAAATATAGGGAAGAGGTTTTTTTCAGTGCTTTTTTCCGCGCTAAATATAGAGTACTCAACGTTTCAGTTTGATTTGAAGTTGGCTATACCGTTGATGACATTGATCAAAGCTAAAAGCAGTGGCCAGCTGACTATACGAGAAGAGCACAATCCACAGCGCTGTCAAGCCTTGCAATTTGCCCTCTAAAGCAAATCTAAGAATGACGTAGGAATTGTCATCTGTCACGTCATCATGAACGCAAAAAAAAAAACTTTTATCTGTAATAAAGAGAAGCTGTCCGTGGTGACATGTCGGTGAATATATTTCATCGACATCAAAAGAACGTTTCGTGCAAAACATTCATTATCAGACTAAAAACGGTTACTTTAACTATACTTGTTTTTCAGCAAGAATTCCATTCATTTCATTTCATTTCTTCATTGAGTTCTTGTTTGATCTTTCTGTTTCCCATAGCAAATCTTCACATGCAGATTTCGATACTAAAGCGTGACAGAGAGTGTACAGCAACGGTAAACCCATTTAAGTCACGAATAGATACATTTCATTTAATTACTTATAGTATCCACATGACTGTAAATGAGATGAAAAAAAAACAGTATTTCTGTTTCGCCAGATGGACGATTAAAAAATAAAAACACCATTGAAAAGTAACTAGAATCAAGGAACCAGCTCTATGAAGAAACAAAATATCTTTATCTAAAACGGCTATGATAACTATGCCGGGATGGATCACAAGCGATCAATTATATATTACATGTTTGAAATATAGAAATTAGACAATCAATCATATTGTGTTACTTGGTGATTAAAAAGCCATTAAGCTAAAATCAATTTTGAAACTTGTTCCAGTTTTCCGCGTTCATTCATCAAATATTATTGGCTTAGATTATAGGGAAGGGTGCTTTTCGCAGGAGAATGAGTATCTGTCATCTTTTGCGACACACGCGCAGTAGGACGATTGACAATTTGAGTCTGGTATTCATGTCACGTGTTGTGACGGTCCTCTAAAGTGAGAATATCGGCGCTCCTGCATCTTCTAACATCTGCCAGAAAAGTGAGCTGTCTGGATCTTGAAGGAAACGGGGAATAAGGACCGATTGTTACAGATGTCGCGTACCACTTCGGGAAATGGTAGGAAATTATCAAGAACCGGTTCTTCCACGATCCGTTTAAAATCGCTGCCCTGAGAGTGGCGCTCTCTTTAATAGTAAAAGGCATTCACATGATAGATCAAGAACGGACGCAGATCGTCCGTTCTAAAATACAATCATTGCTGAAGCACAGAATAGCATTCGGAGAGTAAACTGCATCGGTTCTACACATTAAAGGGATGGTATAGTATATTGGTGGAGATGAGGATTGGGCTTTTAACTTTTGGTGCGATACCAAGAAAACACTTGTGAAATATTACAGAGCATACCATTCTAAGAGGAATTCTACTTGTGAAATATTACAGAGCATGCCATTCTAAGAGGAATTCTAAGTTTATTAGACGGAAATCGGTTTCAGAATGGCTGAGACATCCAAAAAATAAAGTAAAACAACGCGATCCTAATGAAAAAGGTGGGTCCCATCTTTTATTAGGATTGCTCTGTTTTGGATATCTCAGCCATTTCAAAACCACTTTTCATCAAATAAGCGTTGAATCCCTCCTGGAATTACATGCTCTTTCATATTTCGTAAGAGGTTTCTCATTATCTCACCCAAGAAAATGTTAGAAACCTGAAGTTAGGTCTCAATAAAAACTATACGATTCCTTGAACTATAGGATCAGGAGAAGAAAATGAGGAGGGGTAAGCTAAACAGAGTGGGTTTCCCACGCCCGAGCCTTTGCCATAAGCTGAATAAATCAACCAATCCTGATTCACCCTCCTTGACCCTAGAGATGTAAAAATCATCCGTCTTGCCCTTGACTTAGCTGTCAGCCCGTTTCCTTTCTTTTTTATGTCTTCCCAGTTATCTCTATCCTCATTCTGATGCGTGTAATGGTCTTGGTATCCAAGCAACAGATCTCACTGAGAAACACTGGCATAGGCATCATGACCTCTGGCAGTAAATGAACTGCCACGGAGAGTCCTCAACACTGCTTGTTACCATGGCAACAACGATGATATTTTCAATAAGTATGTTAAATAACGGTCATGGATGATTTACGGCCATGTCGAAATATACCAAAGGCAAAACTTACCACTCTCTCCACCGCATGGTTTAACGATGTATTGTCAGGTAAATGCTATTTTGTTCTAAGAATTGAACTATCAAATGAGGTTTTTGGAAAAGGCACTACTTTTCATTTTCGCAGTGTTCCAGATTTCAAGCAGTTTTATGCATCACAGTCAAAGCTTTGAATTAACACTTCAAGATGGGCAGTGAGAATTCTCCCAAAGGAAAAACAGGTATGTTTGCCTGGCGTCACTCAAACTTTCCCAACTCAATCCTACAGCTCAGTTCGGATTCATTCAGAGATGAACATTTAGACATTGGATCATTTCGAGTATCAAACCGAGTCATTTTTCTCTCCAGATATATGTCGAAATGTCTCGCTGGAGACTGGCGCCTCTGGAAATGAATATAGAAATGAACAATGTGTAAATTACGAAAGACATGCAGAACATGAAAGAAAAAACAGTATACCTCTGTATGTCTCGTGAACGTATATGTCCTCCCACATTAACATGCGCCCTTTCCACGCGCAATAACAGAAGTTGTACATGGCGTAGGCGACGACGGAAGTGACGTCACAATTCCCTTGGGCCTCTGCTACCACGCATCGGTAGAAAGGCATCTCGCCGAAGCCGTCTCTAATCAGACCTGTCGGAGAACACGTGAAAAAGTGAAACTCAAACAACTTGATCATACTGACATGACGTATCAACACATGCATTGTACCTTTCTATTTTGGCCTGGTGATCGGAACACCTGTTTAAAAAAGTAAAGAAATCGTCCTTAAAAAAAAAAGACACAGGCACACATGAAATTCACAGCAAGAGTAGCTTTCAATTCCCCATTCTAATCAGATGAAACATTTGATTCAGCGATGTAAATCAAGAATGAAGGTGTATGTGCTGACATTTGCATTTCATCTGACGGCGTGGGCTTAGAGATTGTTGAAGTGGCATCGTTTCTGTATTTTCAAGAAAAACTATGCAGAACATACACAAGGTGCCTATATATCTCCTAGTCCCATTAAAGCCCCTTCAGCACTTCTCGTCACTACATGTCCAGCATTTTTTCTTTGTGTATTAAAACTTCAATCTGGAATTAATTCCCAAAGGTAACAAGAGCAGACATGTCAAGAGGGCGAGCTGCCTGAATTCGGCACTAATGAATCTTAGTGCTTATTATGCTTATGGCCTTCTCGCCCACACCCACTCGACCTGACGAGTTCCAACCAGTCGTCCTCCCGTCTTCTCGTGTATAACCCAATAATACACAATATTGGTCCACTTGCGAAGATTTAGCAAAATTTCACCAACTCTCAACTCTTTCTCGACGACATGTCCGCACTTGACATCATCCTTAAATTAAACTTGCGCTACGTGACTAAAAACCTTCGGAGCGTGCCCCCGAAGGGTCACAGCTTCCGGGATACCTTCTTCCGTGAGCTCCACTTGATCCAAACTGTCCTCCAATTCGGCAAAATCATGGATTAATCGCAGGATGTCTGCACAGTCTTCTGGTCTCGCTGACCGCAAAGTGACATTTGTGGCTAAATCTGGGGCCAACACATTTGAATCTGCACCTGGAAAAAAAAAATAGAGAGGAAGAGATAGAAAGAAACACATTTACTTAAAGCAATTCGCAGAAAGAACCCGACCAATGATGTTTCCGTGGTCGCAAAACATTGCCATTGTTTTATCAAAATTCACAAAAAGAATTTGACAAACGGGGCTTCCATAGTTGCATAACATTCCCATTTGCTTCATAAGAGTCCGTAACTTTGCCGCTTTCGTCGTTCAATACTTCAAAACCCATGCACTCACCTCCAAAACGCCCTCCTGAATAATTCGTTGGACAATCAGAATGTTAAAGTTTCTTGCAAATCTTTCTTTTATTACATTCTCTGTCGATTCCGTCATTAAATGATATTATTTCTACTATTTGGTAACAATGTGGACAACTGTTCTTTATCTTGTTATGAGTCGGTATGACGCTGGTGATGTTCGTTATTCCGAAATACACATTATCAAATTCCGATTAATTTATGTTTGAATAAACCAGCAATTGAGTCTTTAACAAAAAGGCAAGCAGACACATGAATCTGATAATACAAGTGTATTTGCCTTTTCCGATATGATGGAGAGTAAAATTTACTATATCATTTTAGGCTTCCTTACTTATCCTTGTGGCAGTTGCTGACATTGATTTGAGCTATTTTTTTTTTTCTTTTCTCGGATAAATGTCCAATTACCGCAAGCTTGAGTGATTGCCCTTATTCTTCGGGCTATAATCTGGGTTTGAAGACACCACAGACTATAAGGGGTGGGGGATATCATACATCATACTTGTGAGGTATAGATGTGCTGGAATTCCTTCAGTCTGAGGGACGTCATGTGTTAAATATACAAACGACATATCGAGGTCAAGGGTTATTCGGCGGAGAGCTCCATCACCACACGGCGCATCATCCACGCAGACTAAATAATGCTCCGGAAGGATGGACTCCCAGGAAGGTGGAGAAGCCTCGCTGAGATTTTGAGGTTCAGCTTCCTCCCCTCACCCTATCTCTTCTACCAGTATTTCTCTGCACCCCTCCATCTCTCTACCTCTTCTCTCTTCTCATATATCTCCATCTATCTCTCCCTCTCTTTCTCTCCCTCCGTTTCCTTGCTCTTCATTATAGATGTTTAATTTCTCTCCCTTCGCCTTTCTCTGTTTCTGTCTCTGTACGTCTGTATTTTGTCTGTCTGTTTGTTTGTCTGTCACTCTTTCCTCATAGCTGCATGCTGTTCTTAAAATCAAAAGGGCGAGTTTCAGGGTGACTCGCAAGGTATTTCCAAATGTGAGATGGGTGAACGGTGTTGTCGTTGGATGTCAACGACCAGACTGATACGACGTATTTAACAGCAGGATTGAAAGGAGCGCTGCGGAGCTCCGGCGCGTCGGCGGAAAAAAAGAAAGAAAGAAAAAAAGTATCACTCTTCAATGCATTTTAGACGGAACCATGAACAGACATACATGTACATAGCACAAACAGCACAAAACAACACAACAAACACATCATACCCACACACACACACACACACACACACACACACACACACTCACACAAACATACACGGTCTTAAGTCACTCTGGAAATATCACACAACAATAACACTTCCATGCCATAGTCGGAGCAAGTTTTCGCCTACCCTTTGTCACTAAACAAACCGTCGGACGCACCGATAACTTTACCAACTGGTAGATGAGAAGTATGCACTTTATTGCACAGTTTACAAATATTGTAGACCTCTGTCGGTTTTTCTTTTCAAGGGAGGGGGTAAAAACGATTAATCATTCCCAAATTAAGGCCAAACAGTTAAGTTAGGCTAACGAAATGACTTGGAGAGAACACACGTATATACTTCGAAACCATTTTAGATCTTTTACTTAATGACCTGTACTAACGAACGAATCTTAATCAAAATAAAATCGATCAGGGGAAAATAGATCAGAACGTCGTAAAAGCAATGACTCAAAGACCTGACAAAACCCAAGACTTGCTTCACCTTCTTTCGTTTCTACGTGCCATCAAAAGGGAGAATTATTGTTAAAGAGCGGACACTCTGGACCTCTTTTCGCAGCACTGTGTCATGAAACACGTCATAATACCTCTTTAATTTCTAAAGAGATGGTGTAGTTTGGGTTGAGATAAGGATTCAGGTTTTAACTTTTTTGTGATATAACTAGAGACCACTTAACATATTTATGCAATATTAAAGAGCATCAATTCTAAAAGGAATTCAAAATTTATTTGATGAAAATCGGTTTTGAAATGACTGAGATATCCAAAAACAAAGTAAATCAAAGTGTTTTTAATAAAAGGCTGGACCTACTTTTTATTAAGACCTCTTTTAATTCCTTAATTCTAGTAAGCGGTTTCTAATTATCTTGTAAAAAGTTAAAACCTGAATCCCCTTCTCAACCAAAAATAAACAATTCCTTTAACACTCCTTATCCTCCTCTGTGGAGATCTTTGCATTGTTTATTTCGATGATCATTGAATTAATTGCAACCCAGAATGCCCTGATTTGGTTGTCGTGAGAAGACGGCCCCCACCCTTTTCCGTCTTCAATCCTCGTCTGTGAAGCTAGGTAATACACAATGCATTAATTCCATTCATGTTTGTTTCCGGTTAGCTTTAAAAAAAATGCTGTGGATCTTGAAAAGCATGACAAAAGGGAAGCATGAAACAACCACGCTCAAGGAAGCGGTTCATTGGCAAGACGATTTAGGTCATCGATTTCTCGCTGATGATAACATAATTTGCAAAATGTCTGTATACTTGAGGGCTGTTTCATTCATTAAAACAGCAGTATACAGTTCAGTCCTGCTCAGTTCAATGATCGGCAATTTCATTCTTTTAAACAGTATACCGATATATTGCAACTGATAACGGGAAGATCGCAGCTTGTATTCTAGTTTGTAAAAATTCCGAAATGAAACGGGCTCTAGCGCATACATAATTACTTTTCTCACCACAATCGCTGTCGCTAAACCAAAACCCTAAATAAAAGCGAATCAAGCAGTTACAGAACCTTGTTTGGGAGAGCAGGGTAATTAGAAAACCATCAGTGATTATTCATTAATTTTCACGCTTTCCAACCAAGAATTTGATAAATTCGCATGAAGCCGAACTGCTAAACTGATTGCAAATTCACGCACGCACGCACACACGCACATTTTATACATACACACTCACCAACACGTACGTACACACTGATTATCATGGCCTAACGTAATGCAAAACGCTATGCATTCGCGGACTAATTACAGGCGTAATAAATCTCACAATCCTCCACCTCCCTCCCTCCCCCACTCACTCTTTGCCCCCCCCCCCCCCAACCTGGTCTGGGCGCTGACTGGTAAGGAGTGAATAATATGATTCCAACTGTTGTACCAGTGTCACAGTATCAATTTCAATATCCATCTTGTCTGTTCTCTCTCTCCAGCTTTCTCTCCTTACATTGTATTTTAATTGATAGCATTCAAATCATACTGCCTAATCAGTGTCCAATATGTCATCATATTTCTTGCACAAGGACCACTGCCCACACTACACCGTGTATGATTTTACGAGTGATGCTCGTTATTCCGAAGGTTCGTTAATCAGAAAATGAAATATGGTTCGTTTTCAAAGGATTCGTTTGTATTCGGAAACACACAAATTCCCTAAATCTAGATATTCGTTAATCCGAAAATGAAAAGGGGTTCGTTTATCTGAATATTTGTGGCGTTATTCCGAAGGTTCGTTATTCCGAAGGTTTCGTTATTCCAAAGGTTTCGTTATTCCGAATGTTCGTCAATACAATAATGAAATAAGGTTCGTTAATCCAAAAATGAAAAGAAGTTGCGTACTAACGAATCTTTGGAATATTATAAACAGTATTTCGTTTTTTTCGGATTAATGAACCTTTGAAATAACGAACCTTGCGTTTTTTGTTTTGTTTTTTTTTTTCTTCATTTTCTGATTAACGAACCTTCGGAATAAATGAACCTTATTTCATTTTCGGAATTACGAACCATCGAATCAACGCACTTTCGGAATAACGAACCTTCGAAATAACGCAACTTCGAAATAACGAACCTCCGGAAAAACAACCCTAATTTCATTCTCCGATTAATAAACCTTCCGAATAACGAATCTTTGGAAAAACCATTTCACATACGTTGAATTATTCCAAAGTTTACGACGCCAATTTAAATAGTCAGAAGGCGAGGATTATGAACCATATTAAAGCTGGTTTTTTTTTTCTTTCTTCAGTCAAGAAACTATATTCTAATTCAGTCTTCTAGCTACGATACATGATGTTGAACAAAATAATCATCTGTATTGAATGGAATGCAGCTGATTGATTTAAATCTAAATGAATTGAGTTGAACTGAAATGAAATACATTGAAATGAACTGAACTGAATTAAATTAAATTGAATTGAATTGAATTGAATTGAATAGAACTAAAAAGAGTGGAAATGAATAAATTGAATGGAATCGAATCGAATAGAACTGAAATTAATTAAATGGAATTGAACTGTTGAACGGAATAGAAAAACTAAATCAAATCTAATTAGATGGAAATGAGGTGATTTGAGCGGAATTGACCTGAACTGAAATCAAATGGAAGCAGACTGATAGTCCTCCAGACACTTACATAAGAGTCATATGGACAGATTCTTACCCGGCGTGAATAATCTTTAGATTAAGACACTGAAGAGTTAATCTTGAGAACATTATCATTTTGTCTTCATCATTATTTTCATCATCATCATCATCATTCTCGTTATCATTAACATCGTTTTGCTTTTCTTGTTGCTGTTATCATTGTCAGTAGGCCTACACTAATTGGCAACATCAACTATCTTCGTGTGATCATGTTATCATGATATGTATACCATCACTCTATGATTTTCATAATTGCACGATCATTTTTCATGATAATATCATGATTTCCATCATCCAAGCCTTGTCTACGCGAAAGGAGGTTAAGTTTCCTGTAATAGATACCAAATGTCTGCTACAAGATGAAAAAAAAAACCCCACACAAACAAGTTCCAGCGTAAACGTTCATTATTGAGGAGGAAACATCACGTCCCAGGGTACTAGCTCGGTGCAAGAAAGATCCCTGTAATCGAGCCATACGCCATACGTTGGAGACATCATCCCTGCTGAGATGAGTTTGAGAAAAAAAAATCAAAACAAAACAAAAATATGCCTTGGTAACGACAAGCGTGGATACAGTGTTACTTTATAAAAATGTGTTACAGTCGACTGACATATCAGGAACCCACGCACATGCAGCACTTCGATGGACTAAAGAAATCCTCTCGCTTTCAATTCCTTGATTGCTTGAATGATTTATACCTGGGAGGGATCAACTCTCAAAATAATTATGATGTACAGAGATAGGAAACGTCACATGAAAGCGATAACTCAATCAGATCCATCTAAAGATTCTAGGAAATGGAACTGGCGATACTTTTCTTATCAGCGTGGTATATCAAAACGGAAGGGAGGCAACACGTCGAAGAAATGATAAAGACCACCTTTTTTCTGCTATCCGATATATAATGAAAAATCGAACATGTGGCCGCGTAAGCTGAGAACTTTAATGGGCTTATGATCCGATTTGATTTCGTACGTATTACTCCATTTAAATACGTCGTGGGAAGTGTGCGTGCAGTTGACCGTGATAGATTTCAATGGCGCAATGGCAGTCAAACGATCACTGATACGAGGTTATCTTACCGCACTGCTACACAAGCGTGTGCCAATATATCACCGAAATTATGCAGGAGTGCAATTTAAGGGGTAATTGATACTCTATATGTGTGCCTGTGTATATATGTTCACATGTCTTTGGTGTACTCATTGACAGGGTATTTATAAACGGTGATACCTAATTTGTAAATTTGAATATCTGTGTATTTTATTCACCTGAACATTCTTGTAAAATTATTCATAGTGTATACTCCTTGTAGGAGATAAATCTTTCGTATATTCAATCTGTATAATATTTGAACATTCACGAAATGTATAACAACAATTGAAATCGAACTAAAGTACAAATATGGAGGGGAAAAGACGTTTGGCCAAGATGCAAAAGTGGCAGGATTAACCCTGTAAGTGTTACCACCATTGAACTGTACGACCATTAGAGGCAAATCTTCGGCACCAGCACGGTGAGGGTTAAAGAGCATGCACCTCGCTGCAACATTCTCCAGAGACTTCGCCGGCCCGGAAATGAAAAGTGATACTCCCTTTTTCCCAACTTTATTCCAACACCATCTGGCATTTTTACCTTGTAGGACCCTATCTAATCACAGGGGCCTGAGAGATGAATTTGAAATACATAATAACCTAATGATCGTGATTACGTTGGGGTTTCGCCTTTCGTCCTTCAGTTGGGTTGATGTGATGCATACTGTACATGACTGTAATAGCTATACGATACACGTGACTATTATATATTACCGTTGAGACACATGTAAAATGTCACATGAGCACATTGCAGGTGGGTCACAGCAAGACACTCCTCCTTAAATAGGTTGCTGTGATGATGCATCCGTTTTTGTTCATTATTAAACATATTTTATATATCCGTATTTTTTGTGATCTACTCCTTACGCAGTCGTCACTGTTTTCGCCCATTTACTGCAAGTTGTCAATTGGAAAACTCTTCGCCAGCCCAGATTAGGGAAGCCGTGTATACCGAAAACAGTTAAAAGCCTCGACAGTGCCTGAAGACGAAAAGAAATGCGTTTTTGCGTCGGATTAAAATGTGTGTCAACTTTAATAGCTTTCTCGTCAGTAGCTTCTCGGAAACCGTAACAACAGTCGCCCGAGAGGCACTGCGCACCAACGTGTTTTCTTCTACAGACAATGATCCAAAGAGGGCGCTCTAGATTAAAAACACATTAAAATTTTGTGTTAAAGGCGTACCAGTAATTTTGAAACTGGGACAAGCGTACCACTCAGTATTTAATTAGATGGGCTCAACAAGTAAAGGCAAGTGGCTTTTTGGGTGCTACTGTTATGATATGCTTTGATACAAGCCAGATAATGTTCATGTACATACCCGAGGTACCAATTCATTTTTATCAGTTAATATAGAAAGTTTATTTTGTAGTCTTATTTCAATCCAGGAAAAAAATACAACCAAAAGTGGGGCCTCAAAATCAGTAGACTAAGATTACATGCTATAAATAGAATATGAAACAACAGGTTCAAAGAAGGACAACAATTTCCGTAGGGAAAAAAGGGTAACTTCTTAGATCTTTGGCTCTGTGACGAGAAACACAATGATAATAAAAACAGTAATAAAAAATCATCTCTTTTTATTTTAGCACCACCAACCCCCCCCCCCCCCCAAAGTTCCTATCGATATGCTAATCGAGCGGCAGACTCTAGGTTGCAGAAAGAATTATTGTTACAGTCAAAGCAGTCAAAGAGGATTTGGTACTGTCTTGAGTTTCTTTAAGAAAGTAAGTTTGAATCATTACCAGCTCGTGATTTTATTTCCTTTTAATTTTGCATCCCCAGCATGATTTTTCCTTTGGAAAGCAATCACGACTCGCTGTAGGCCTGTGAGTGCACTTCTCTTTAAACCCATTTCGCGCGCCATGCTATACGCCACTATACAGAATTCAGCACACGTCCACAGTTCGCCCTGTAATTGGGTAATGCTTCCATCCATTAGACACGTCGCCTCACCTCTCGATTAATGGTAGAAATCTTTGCCTTCCATCATCCGGTCTCACTCTCTCTTCCCATCAATCTACTCTCCTGTATGCACCTATACACTTCTATCTGTTTTATATATATCTTATCTCCCTATCTGTACAATTGAAGAGTTTGTTCGCAAAAAGTCCATATTTGCCAAATGGAGATATTTGCGATTAAAGGTCAAGAAAAACAAAGAGAATAATAATAAAATTTTTGCTTTATTTGACCATAACTTCAAAAATGTATCCTTATATGTAGTGACCAATATATCATTTAAAAGGTATTATTTTGTACTTTATGACAGAGACCGTACTTCAAAATTTTCAAAAATGGACTTATCGGTTTTTGCGAACAAACTCTTCGATATTTCTGTCTATCTAAGTGTGTAGATAATAATCAATGCAATCTCTCTCTCTCTCTCTCTCTCTCTCTCATAATGCTTGTCAATTCTTATCTATCTTTCTATAGCTATCTCTCTTGTTACCTATCTTACCTGTCTATCTATCTATCAATTTATCTATTTATCTCTCTATCCATCTCCTTATCTGTATAATATATTTCATAATATATCAATGCAAACTGTCTCTTTATTCATGATTATCTATTCTTATTTGAATCTATCTTTCCAGCTATCTTTCCAGTTACCTTTTTACCTGTCTATCTGCCTG
Source organism: Diadema antillarum (assembly GCF_040938485.1). Lineage (NCBI taxonomy): Eukaryota > Metazoa > Echinodermata > Echinoidea > Diadematoida > Diadematidae > Diadema > Diadema antillarum. The sequence goes on along the minus strand of NW_027271010.1, from coordinate 370,789 downwards.
TTTATCTGCCTATCGTTTACTTTTCATATAGCTCGGTAATAATTCATTTTTCCAATCGATGGCAATTCTGTTTATATGTATTTTTGTACGTACGCATGTATCAATACAATAAATGCATATGGTGCTTTGTTTCGTATTATACGTACAGAAATTTTGTAATTGTTTTCCGTGGCTGGCTCCTTAAAGATTTATTTCCATCTACACTGTCTATCTACTCTGAAAACTCACCCATGCTTATGCTCATAATTTTTTGAGTAAATTTACAGATATTGGGAAATAGCTACTTACAGATCAATTTATTGGTCACCTTACTTCTCTATTTATTTATTTATTTATTTATTTATCTATCTATCTATCTATCTATCCTTCCATCTATTTATCTATTTCTCTGCCTATCTCTATATATTTAGAGATATTTAGCTAGCTAACTTTGCATTTCACTATCTATCATTTACCTATTTATCTATCAACCTCTATCTCTATCATCTTTTTCTTTTTATCTTTCTGTGTGTCTAGTCATCTACACAGTATCTATACATCTATATATATATATATATATATATATATATATATATATATATACCTCCCTGTATATATATATATATACCTCCCTGTTTTCTTTCTATATTTCTATACGCCCATGCCCCACATTTGAGAGCTACTTTTCCTCAGCCCCTTTCAAACGTCGAACATCTGACTGTCAGTGCTGTAAGAATAGTAGTATGAGAAGCAATATGAGGCATTATACTTTCCTTTAACCCTTTTCATTACGAAATTCTGAACACCTCATAATCTTTGCATGGGACCGAGAACGTTCCCGAAGGCAAAGGTTTAACAGAAATGATGGAGGACAGTAAGTTACAGACATATAGCTGTTTATATACATCCTTTTCATTTCAGTTTAGGGCACATGGAGCAGTGTTGGTGTTGAGTTGTTTTTGTCTTGTGTTTTTGGTGGATGTTTTGTGGTGGGGGGGGGGGTGAGTAGCTAGAAGGGAGGAGATTTCGGTTACCTTCAAGTCAATGGGCTTGCTTTAGTCAGTCATTTGTTCTTTCTGTCTAAAGAATCCTTTCTTGGAAAAACAAAATCATCAATATGATGAATTCTATGATAACGTATGGAGGCAACAATATTATATCATAAACTGGATCAGTGGGAGACGCAGAAAAGTGTTTCCTCCACTGTAAGACTTCCTTCCCGCGGATGAACCGCATCCTTTAACCGGAAGTCTACATGAGAAATACTACCTGGAAATGGCGTATAAATCGCAATATTGGGATCTTTATATTCAATACCCCAAGGCCGTTTCCTGCGTAACAAAAAAAAAAGAGAAGAAGATACTATTCCCAAAATGTAGTTCAATGCTGAAACTAGTTCTGGAAATTTTATCCTTGAAAGTTCATGGGAAAAGTGGAACTAACAATAACGTGTCCGAAGAAGATTTTTTTTTTCTTTTCGGGGCAAGGACAGAAGAAAATTGACCTTTATCGGAAATTGCAATTGAAACAAGGAGGCGTAGCTAACAAACAAAAGTACAGTTATCGATAAGTACCTTTCAATATGTTTTTTGTTTGCTTGTGTTTTTTTGTATAGTTGTTGCTTCATAGCGGCTTTTATCTCTCAATTTTTGCCGAAAACTTACAGACTCGAGTCCACCAAGTCAAAAAAAAAAATCGCATTAAATTCATACATTAGCTATCATTATCTGGGATGTTGAACCCAAATTGGTAATGACAATATTTATTAAACATGCTTTTAAACAGAAACTGGCATCTTTCATGTCAATATGGATTACTGTTCTGTGGCACTTGCACGCAAAAAAAAAACGCTATATAAATACACAAATACGCACACGCACGCACACACACACACACACACACACACACACGTCAATACACATATCACCCAATATATACACACAACTTTTAAAATGGTATTTAGTCATTATAATTCAAATGCTAAACGCACAAACACACACACGTACGCAAAATACAGATGTGTGTCGAAAAGTATGGCATTACACCACGATAATCTTGTCCTGGGATCGATTTTGAGACAGTTGTGTTTTCGCGGGTTCTGACCTAGCAAAACTCGTAACCAAAATACCCTGCCGGATATGGGATGCTGTGTAATAGCTGCTTTACCACCTATACATAAGAGTGGACTGTCAGGGTTTTATCAACAGACCATACATACGATTCTGGCATAGATTAGAGATGCATCATTGAAAAACGTGTCAACCGATTCGGAGAATGATAAAAAGAAACTTAAGTTCGACATAAGGTATAGAAAGACTTTTAACCATTTCGACGAAGATTCAGAAGTTGAGAGCAATCTATACCGGTAAAGGTGGTGAAAGGTATACCCATGAGCAACAATGCCAATCACTGGAGGCTCACTCAGAGACAGCACGAGTTTCATATTCCTTTTGCCCGAACACAGGTTTTGAAGACATCATACTTCCCTGATTCCATACGACTGTGGAACTCGCTGCCTAGTTTGACCATTTGCACCTCCGTATACCAATTCAAGGAGGAGGTGCAAAAGATTCAGCTCCGTTAGAAGGATGCATTAATCTTTTTTAGTAAACCGAAATCCAAAGAGAAATGTGGATTGGGTGAAAGCAGCAACATCAGAAAAGCACATAAGTGGAAGTTTGAGGAAATTGGACAATCGATGCAAAAGTTATGACTTTTAAAAGTTTTGGTGTTGGAACCACTGGATTAGGAGACTACTTGAGTTCATGACATCATGTGTGGACAACAATATAAAGAAAATTTAACATGGTTTCTTTTTCCTAGCTTAATGAAAGAGCACCTGACTAACAGCTTTCAGAAAGCAGGGGGGAATAATTACTACCCTTAACATATGTCAGTATCAAGTTGATGGAATGTGTAGTTTTCAGGATTTTGTGTGTGAGTGTGTGTGTGTGTGTGTGTGTGTGTGTGGAATTCTTTTATACATGTATTTTCATGTTGTCCACATAATTATGACGTCATGAACTCTAGTAGTCTCCTTATCCAGTCACTACAATACCAAAACTTTACAATTGTCTGTAATAACTTTTGCATCGATTGTCTGATTTTCCTCAAACTTTCACTGATGTGTTCTACTAATTTTGTTGCTTTTACTCAATCCACATTGCTCTTTGGGTTTGGGTTTCCTTTAACTCGTACATAGTTATTATGGAGCCATTGCTCAGCACACCGCACATCACTCCCAAAAGCACGACGATACACCTCATTGGTCGACTGTATACTGAAGAGGAAGAAGAAGAAAGGAGCTTGGCTTTGAAGATTATGGATACAAATTGAGAAGCAAAAAAAAAATCTTCCGAAATTCAAGAACTGTAATAGGAAAACTAAAAGATGCCAAAAATGAAACACAATATACAAGTCTTCCGGGTATCTTACATTTTTTATATCATGATTGCGGTATTTTGTTGTTGTTGTTTGTTTGTTTATTTGCTTTGTTATTCGTTGTTGTATTTGTCGACACGTCCTTATCGGGAATCCACTTACACACTGTCATGTGGGTGCCACCTGAAGCGCACCAGCTATGACGGTTAAAGTACCACTTTTGACAAAAAAATAATCTCCATAATTAGATGTTAATCTATATTTCTTCTTCTGTGCCTGCTTTCGTTTTTATCGCACGTTTTCCCCTTTTGTAACTCACAGTCTCTTACAGAGTCAAGAACGTAGTTTTATCCCTTTTCCCTCTCCCTTTCTCTCTATCTCTCTGCATCTCTCCCCTTTTGTCGTACACTCTCTACCACTCCCATACTACTACTACTACTACTACTACTACTCTGTTTGTCTTTGTCCCTGCCCCCCCCCCCCCTCCTCCCTTTACATATTTCTATACCGATTATGGGTGTCGGAGATACGTTTAGATAGTCGGAGATACGTTTAGAATCTACATCGACAAAAGTTAATACCTGAAATTTCATCTGAGGACTTTCGTTTCTTCAACTAAGTACGCTGTGCGTGGTAGAGTGTGTTTGCTTGTTTTCTTAAACATAATGAACGTAGAAACAAAACGAGCACAAAGGAGGGTGAGAGAGTTAGAAAAATAATTAAAAATCTGTACTCATGATTTGATTGGCTCCCAGGCACGTGACGTCACGGCGCAACTCATCATTGTCCAGACTGTCTTCACGAATGAAGAGACCCAAAAATCTGGCAATATATTGAATCAACACTGCGTGAGCACAAACTCATTAGTGATTTCACATCAAAGTACGATTACAACATCAACATTATTTTGGGCCTGATATCAGTCAAGGATTTGAAAATGGAGGTGAAAAAGTAGTTGCTGTTTTTTTAAGTTGTCCCCCCCCCCCCCATGTTGATGTATACATGTATAATGACCTGCTTTAAGACCCCCCCCCCGCCACACACACACACACACACACACACACACAAACGCACACACACAATCGGAACACGGCAAGACATAACGTAACAACGTTTAGAAAACCAAATGAAACGAATCTAAATGGAGTATAAAAACAGAGAAAAGGGAACTAAGTCAATCTTATATTACCCTTTGTGCGTATACCTTTTTACTGTAACCATTGAACAGTGTGTGTCAATACGTGACTGAACTCTCAAACAGAAATGTGTTTCCGGAAATAAAAGAGCGGACGAGTGGTTTTCGTGTCTGTTTGGAGAGTGGTAATTGATCGCTGGAGTGGGATTGTGTGAAAGGCCTTTTCGTGGCAAGCTTGACCTGTTTATGGTTGGATTCTTCTCTAATTTTCGGCCCGACTTTTTTACACCGATTTTAGCCTGTTCTATTTTCGTCATTGTTCCCGCAAACCTCGCGTAATTTGGCCTTATATGTATATTTACACACGAAATGGCTTTTCTAATTTTTGCCTCCGCACGATGACCTTGATAATTCCTTACTGCATTTCGCTTTGGGTTAATTTTGGTAGCTTTATTCCAATTGCAGAGAGACACCATGTAGTGCGTGATTTTCCTCTTCCAAGTGTTTTAGTCTACAGCTTAAACGTGAGTCTTCGATCGAATAGATAAAAATATAATCTTCTCGAAAATCTCAAACAGTCATAACACGGCAGAAAAGAAAAGAAAGACAAATATCTAAGTACTGACAGAAGATGGGAGAAATATCTGATAGCATCAGAGGACTCGAACCGAGGATATCATGACTGGCGGTCTCTGGTCTAGACCACTGAGCCACAATGGTTCAGTTTCTATGAAATAAGTTTAGAGGATGTCGCATTGCACTCCCAAACAGAAGACCCGTTTGCATCCTCAGTGGCGGATCCAGATGTGGCGCAACCGGCGCACGCCCCCCCCCCTTATTTTTCCTTCAAAACAAAAGAAATAAAAAGAAAAAATGAAATGAAACCCGGAAGTGGCACAAGAAATATTAGTTGCGCCCCCCCCCCCCCTCCTTTACAGAATTCCTGATGGATCCGCCCCTGATCCTTGCCCTAAGCGGACATTCTCTGACAAAATGTTGGACTCCCATCACTCTGCCCCTCTTGTTAGCAGGTGTACGAATTGGCATCTGGCTGTCTCGGGATGTATAATCACAATAATAGAACCCTTTTCACATTCATTGCAACTGATTGCCAAATTGCCCTACATTGATGTAAATTTTGATATTGTCGTTATTGTGATTTGCAATATCTAAATCATCATTATTATCTTTCTTATCTAGGCCCTATTTACTTTTCATCTTTGTATATTATTCATATAGGAGTATACCCTCGTGGTTTGCTTATCTGCTTTGTAGCATAACGGATAGAATAGAATAAGATAGAATAGAATAGGATAGAATAAGAAAAAGATAAAAGAGAAAGATAATATTGACCTGGTTTCACTTGTAGCCATTGGACAGACAGGTGCTAATTTTTACTGACAGAGCATCCAAGTCTACGTCAACAAGGATCTGTCATCCCTGACCAATTTCATTTTTGTTGATGTCTTCCACCTGCACTTGTATACATAAAGAGAGAAAGAGAGGGTTGGGAGCGGGGGGGGGGGGGGGAGAAAATGATAGAATTGATGCGATACCAACAAACCGGAAACAGGCTCTTAATGGAGGGCCTCTCAGACATTTAAATTGAAAGAAGCGATCATTTCAAGTAAGATCAAGGAAAGGAAAAAAAAATAATGGCCCAAACTATCATGACTATGGGTGTAATGTAAAACGTAAACAAATTATCACCGGCAAAGGAATGATGTGATGAAAGAATGGAACTCATGATGAAAGAGCGTCTCAAACGATACGATGCGACACGCCATTAGATCATCCCCGTATTATCAACACGAACACTGCAATAGAAACGATTTTCATGGGGGAAAAAAGGTTTCACAGTAGTGCCCGAAGTGTCCAATATTCTGTCTTTATTGGAATCTTATAAAGCCATAACATTGTTACAAGCTGTATTTTCTGTACTTATATGTAACTCTGAACGACAGCGCTACTTCGTGAAAGCAAGTGACACTTACGAGTTTGATGACTTTCCTTTTTTCTGATCGGATTTCATCGCAACATTCACTGTTTTGTTTTGTTTTGTTTTTCATTTTTGTTTCTTTGCGCTACATCCCTCTGCATCAAACACCCCTCGAACATGGATCGGATATTCACTCAAATCTCAGTCTTCAGACCCTGTCCTAATGTTTCAGTTGGAAGGAAAGAAAGCGATCTTGGGTCACAAAATTCACGGTCACGGTGAGTCGAGTTGTCTTTCTTGAAAATGCGCTGCTCTTTCCGGGTGGCCTTGAACATCTGGAATGAATACCATTTCGCTGAACCCCGTCAGTTAGTAACATGTCAAATGATATAATGGGTACTAGTCTTCTGGCTTAGTTCAAAATACTTCTTTCTCCTGTTTGACGTCCGTTTTGTTACTTTTTTGCTATCTTCCTGACTGCCATTAAAGAGACGTTTTGTATATAGAAATAAATCGAAACCGAAACTGACTTGAATATACCAATAAGTGGAGTTTTCCTAGACAACGGTTGCAAGCTTTCTCTTCTCTTCTATTCAGCAGAGCCTTACACTCAGACAACTGAACAAACAAATAGGAAAGAATTTCGGGGTAGAACGGACTTGTGAGGCAGTTGTTAAATTCCATGCCAGGCACTGTACTTTTATCCAGTCACTCGTATTCACAGAAACAGTTTCTTTTTTTCCTCTCTCTCTCTATCCATCTTTCCCTTCTCTCTCTGTGTAGGCAACTGTCAAAATCATCAATAATTGCATACTACTGAACCTGACTATGTTTTCGAAATAAACACAAACATGAAAGAAGAACAGAAACAACAAAGCAATGGCAGTAAGAGGACGACGAGAAAAACAAAGCGATAGATAAGAGAGGAAGATGAGACCAAGCAGAACAGGAAGAGGAAGAAAAACAGCATCAACGAGAAGAAATTTGAAAAGCTCCCCCCCCCCCCCCCGCCCCCCCCCCCCCCCCCCCCCAAAAAAAAAAATGAATGACCCTCATAAAAAGCTAGCTGTTCAAACTTTGGTCGGCCCCTTTATCATTGCGCTGAAAGAAGTAGAAATCCCCTGAAAATCTGCCTTCCATTACGGGACTGGAGAGGGGATAAGTGACAAGACGTGCGGACTTGCCAAGAAGAGAAAATAAAATACAACGGGGAAAAAAGGCCATTGATCAAAAAGGAAGTGAGGCAACTTGGATAATGGCGGAGCAGCAACAGTTCGGCGCTCTGATGAATAACATTCCTTGGACCACTTCTTGAAAGCCAGCTGAGCTATTAACTTGTTCTGCGTGGACACGCCCTCGCTGATCTGCGTTCAACACGCTGACTGTATCGGGAGTATACAGCGGTCGGTTTCTTGTTTTCCTTGAAGAAGGGGATTGGTTATCAACAAACTCTCGAGCTTTTATCACAAAAATCGATACCACAGAATAGCGACTAGGAATAGGAGCAATGACATGAGGCAACGGGGTTGCAGAGGAGGCAGTGAGGGAGGACGATAAATCTGACGCAGTGAAAGTGGTACATTCCTCGAAAAATAGGTTTACTTTTGCACCTTTACCAATGTCACACTGGCAGCACCTTTACGGGTGCAGCTTTGCACCTTTCAGTCTAGCTTCACAGTGGGGATATCTTTAGAGGTACTCTCAGTGTGATATAGGTCTGCATCTGTACAGGTGCAAAGCTGAAACTATTTTATTTATAGTGTGTAGTTTGTTGGCCTCATTCAAAGGTATATCCACCACAAACGGAAGAAGGTCTACATCTTGCTTCATATCGGAGATGAGTAAGCAGAAAAACCTGGCACATTTCGACACAAATAAATTGTGCACTCACTCGTTACAAAGTTACGCAAAGAACCCTGCATACAAATCCCTAACATTATCTAACTAGTTTGAAATATACGGACATGGATTGATGTGGCCCTTTGATGTGACGTCACAGGCACACGATCAAGATGTCTTTTTTACAAATCGCTCAATTCTATATATCTAAGAGTTCATTTAAACTGATCTAATGGAAAATGTTGAGATGAATCAGTCCTCAGAAGTGAAGGCAGTGTTTCACTATCTAAACCATTTGGGAACAATATCTTGCGCCCACCCTGCCACGTTCTAGCATACATCTTTAACATCCTTCCAAACCAGATCTGATCTGAACCTGTCCTAACTTTGGGTTCATTTTTTTTTTTTTTGGGGGGGGGGGAAGGGGGCTCGATATAGTTCCAATATGAGTGAAACAGGGCCCTTGTCCTGATTGTTTACCTCTGACATGTTCACATTTTACACTTTTACCTACCACCAATGAAACCACTTTAAAAAGGGTTGTTCGAAGAGAAAAGTAAATATGATCACTACTTAATCATACGTAAGGAAATAAAAGCGGTTTCTGCCAATTTGTAACGTATGAATACTTGAAGCAATTAACGTTATAAGCAAATAATTTAAACAGCGCTGCGTGTTTCAACACGAATCACAGACTTACACCAATCCTTCGTCATTCTACCAGCTGAAAAAAAAAATTCATCGGTACTTTGAACGAAAAAAGAAATGACGGCGAATACCTGCACCATTGATATGAGACACTCCAAAAACTATCGCATTTCGCGTATTTTCTTTCTCGCTCTAGAATTTGGTAATCTGAACTCTTGTCTATGAGCCTGTCCATTACCAACAGGGGGAAGAAGAAGAAGAAGAAGAAGAAGAAGAAGAAGAAGAAGAAGAAGAAGAAAGGGAAAAAAAAAAGGAAAAGAGAAAGAGATGAGAAAGAGAATAAAAATATCTTCAGTTGGATGAGGAAAACTAGGATGCATTTCTGCCGGGGTTGACCGTATATCAGACCTGATTTATTTTGACAAGAGGGCAAATGGGTGTCAAGATCGAGCACTGATTGAGCTTACACTGTGGCCTGTCATAAACTGTACCCCCACGTCGATGATATATTCACTCTTTTTTATATTTCGGTGTATTTGCAGCGTGTGTTTGTTTCTTGTTCGGGGACCTTTCCCACTTTTTAACGGTCAAGTTTGTCGTAATCGGCACATGCCCGTGTATATTATCCCAAATGTCACAGAGATGAATTTGCTGCAATATTCAGTTCAGTTCTCGTACACGACAGCCGTCTGTGACCCACTCCCTGCATAGGTCTTACGATACTGATGAAATCTCACTCATGTACTGAATACACATAATACCCGTATATGATGTCACAAATACAAGTACTCAAGGTCGAGATGAAAATGGAAGAAATTACAACACCTTATCTATACAGATGCAACTTAAAACTGAATTTGTCATAACAGACAGACAATACCCATACAAGTATCACATTCTAATGCTTCTTTATTGTATACCAGGTATAGTGCTCACATGTCTAGGTGCAGTGAAGTTTAAAGGCCTATGATGTTGTTTGACGTACTTTGGCGTTTGACTGGGTGTGCCTAATATTGGACCTACATCATCACTGATGAACTCTGTACACAAGAAGTCACATCTCTCTATCTGTCTACAGCGGTCACTGCATAATGTCTTTACCCTTGCTGTGGCCTTTCTGTGCAGAGTGAAAGTATTTTTCTCGAATATCGTTCACTGAGATTCAGTGAGAAAAGAGCATTGTATATTATACACGAGGTTAACCCTCTCACCATCATCCGCTAAAACTGGCCCTGATTGTATGAGGACTGTTCGCCAGCGATGCTACCAGTTTGAATGGACAATTCTGGACCAGTTTAAAGTTGGTTTGAAAAGACTGAGGACAATTTTACAAGCGCAACAGTGAAATTTCGAGTAAAATCAGATACGCAGTAGGGAGATTAAATTCTGGTATCATCAAGTTTGCCAATATTCGAAAAACTGTTCTTGAACAGTCAATATGAATGTGCAATAATGAGTTCGTTGTTGGTGTCACCGCCTCACAACTTAGGTTTACTGTCGACTATAATCGTTTGTACATAAAATATTAGATTTCCATTGTTGTTTTTAACGCACTTCTGTCCAGTCTAAAATTATATATGACTGATCATTATCATAAAGTTATTCATCTATGAATAATATTACGTGTTATTCTATTACAGCAGGAGAACTTAATTTCGTGGAGTTTTCTTCTTTTTTTTTTACACGATCAATGGAAAATAATGAGGTGATGACATCAGCGGCTCCCTCATTTGCACACTCATCAGCTGTTTCAGAACTGTTTTGCAAAGAAAAAATAGCGAATTATTAAAATTTCATATCCTCCTCACATTCTATTTTTCATCCTATATCGTTCTAATAGTTGTGCTTGGAAATCGTAAATGTCTGTTTTTAATTGAAATTGTTTATATTTCAGTATAGTCCTTTCGATAGAGGGACCGAGAGGCGGAGAAAAACCCCGTATTCGAGACTCGTAGACCACTCTATGCGAATGTTACGAGACAATACAACTGCGACCTGCGACACTTCACCCAAAACAATACTGTAGCTAACCTTCCAATCATACTTGCCTTATAAACGGCTTGCAAATTAGACATAAATCGTACACTACGAAAATCTCTCTGTATTTTTTTTTTCTAGAATTGTCATTTTGACGACCTCGAAGTCACTTTCTAGGTACACTCGGTATGCAGAAATTTTGATCGTTTTAACTATTTATTTCTTTTTCTCCCCATGTTTGCGACGATCAGCAATAGTAAAGGGGGCGACATTTTCATGTACAGTATAATATACATTTAAGCAATGTGTATTGAGATCAGAGATAGTTCCCCTGCGGTGAATTGTTTAACCTCGAGTGCCGTGTCACATGGAAAGAAAAAAAAATCATCTCTGTAAGGTCGGAACTAAAAGATAACATAGCCTGGTGCACTTGTATTGTATGAAAGCAAGCAGAGGAATATTATTATTCTATCCCTGCACGAATCCTTTCATGATGACAACTATTTTAATTGATCTGAAGTGACGAGATGCAAGTGATTTGCAGGTGTCAGCAGGGCAGTGAATTGGTATGTAAAGCCTTGTTGGAAAAGATAAACTCCGTTTTCCCCATAGTTAACGTGTCTATGTGCATTGCCGCCGACATTTGGAAGTGGCGGTTGGCAAGGGTTGAGATTAAAACAACAACAACAACAACAACAACAACAACAATAATAACAATAACAACAACAACAACAACAACAACAAAAACAACAACAACAACAACAAACATAAGGTCGCTGTTTGCACGTGAACAGTCGACTGATTCACACACATACACACCCAGACATATTTTAGCTGTAGCATCGGAACCGATGAACAACATGAAAAATGCACGCCGTTTGCGACTTACTTCGTATAAGTTTTCTTCTCGACTCCTCAAGCTCTGAGCTCGGCTTCTGTCGATTTCTTGTGATCAGGCGACGGGTGAACGTCCTCCGATATGGCGGGAACTCGGCTTGATCCGAGTAGTATCGTCTGCTGCTGCCCGTGCTGCCAACAACGCCAGCGCCGCAGCAGTGGTCCAATCTCGTCGCAGCATCAGCGACCCTTGGCGAGCCGGAAGCACGGGGTCCGGGTCCCATCGAAACTCTCGGTGGGGATACACTTCGAAGCAGCTCGCGAAAACATCTTCTCGGCCAACGTCTCAACATCATTTTTCTGTTTTTGGAGAGGTGCCGTAAGAATACTGCAACAATTACGGGGAGAGCTGCTGCCCCTTAGCAGAAGTGGACGCTGTTTCGAAGAGTAGGCCTACATGAGATTGTATTGACAGGTTGTTGTTCACGAGAAGATTATAGGCGGACCAGTGCTCACTTTTCTTCTCCACTCCAAGTAGTGAAAGGGCAGTCTATGGATTAGGCTTTTTATATAACGTACAATAGGTGCAGAGTATAGGTCTTTACACGAGCGCCGGCAAATCTCTATCCAGTGGGCATGATCATGGACTGAGCTGGTAGTAACTGTGTTAAATAGAAGCCATCCCCGCTGCCAAAAGCTCCGTTCACCGGTGAGCTGCCTTTGGCACATCAACCGATCACTTTATGAGCTGCTATGATGTGTGGGCGTTAGCAGGACTCGGTCATTTCATTCACAACGAATGGCCACACGGGGACCGCGAGCGAAGCACGAAGCCAACATTCCACCAACGAGCGTGCTGTGACACTTTTTTTTTTACGTGAAGTTCTATACGTGGTAACAACGAAGTCCGGCGTCCGCTCGTTTTCCTGAACGGAAATGCCGATAGGGCAAGCGCCTAGATTTTTCCTAGTACATTGTACTATATTTCACACCTAGGTGGGTTGAAGTTGATTAATCACAACAGGTTAGGGACGGAATTGCCGTTTTACCTAAATTTTACTCAAAATGTAATCACTTTTGAGTTTGAATGGGCTGTCTTTCATTCTGTACCTTCCACATATTCAAAAGAGACAAGGCCTGTCCTTGACTTGGCAATGACCGTGCAAATGTAAACATGTGCGTTGTGCTGTAAACATCTCTGTTTTCTCAGAGAATCCAGCCTATCATAAAGCACACGTCACGTATTCCACTACAAAATTTGATACTGTACGTAGGACAAACCGATATGAAAAATCCCAGGTTCGCCAATACTGGACCTAACATCTTACTGTTGACATGAGTTGGCCTATACCACTGTATAAGAAAGGTACACTTACTCTCTAAAAGTAAGAGAGTGGAAATATTCATTTTCACTAATTTTAGAGTGACCTCAGGGATTACTCGAAGATTTTGGAGTGATCCCTGAGGTCGCTCCAAAATTAGTGAAAATAAAGATTTTCACTCAAATTTCACTCCAATTTCACTCGAAACTCACTCTTTTCGGTTATTCACTCC